>NC_137881.1:38015300-38017800 GCF_963924005.1 Protomyctophum bolini | reverse complement strand
AGTAAACACCCAGTGCACACCCCCCCTCCATGTCAGTACCCATGGTGGCCAGCAGGGGCGCCATACGAGGGGAGTGAAGGGGTCCCATGGAGAGCAGGCTCCATGGTCCATGACCAGGCCGAGGCCTGGGTCGGAAGGTGCCCAGGAACAGTGTCTGTGCCTGGGCCAGTAAACACCCAGTGCACACCCCCCCCCATCTGTCCCGGCCGCGGACCCCCGCGGACCCCCACTTGGGCGCGATACCCACGGGGCAGAGTTCCCGAGGTGGGCCCGGTCGCAAGGAGATGTCCCCCGTCGAAAACGGACCAGGGACTGCGGAGATACGCCGGGGACCCCCGCGGACCCCCGCGGACCCCCAACCGGGCGGGAGACCCAAGGGGAGAGTCCCCGAGGTCGGCCCGGTCGCAAGGAGACGTCCCCCGTCGAAAACGGACCAGGGACTGCGGAGATACGCTGGGGACCCCCGCGGACCCCCGCGGACCCCCACCCGGGCGGGAGACCCAAGGGGAGAGTCCCCGAGGTCGGCCCGGTCGCAAGGAGACGTCCCCCGTCGAAAACGGACCAGGGACTGCGGAGATACGCTGGGGACCCCCGCGGACCCCCGCGGACCCCCACCCGGGCGGGAGACCCAAGGGGAGAGTCCCCGAGGTCGGCCCGGTCGCAAGGAGACGTCCCCCGTCGAAAACGGACCAGGGACAGCTGAGATACGCTGGGGACCCCCGCGGACCCCCGCGGACCCCCACTTGGGCGCGAGACCCCCGGGGCTGAGTCCCCGAGGTCGGCCCGGTCGCAAGGAGACGTCCCCCGTGCGAAACGGACCAGGGACGGCCGAGATACGCCCGGACCCCTTCGCGGACCCCCCGCGGACCCCCGGCGGACCCCCGGCCCTAGCATGGACCTCCGGAGCTGCTGGGCTTCTCTCCCCTGTCCCCTGAGAGGGGAGAGAACCAGGCAAATTCGACCCTATCCGGGCCATCGGGTACCCATGGAAGGGTGCCTCGCCGTCGGGTAGAAAAGCCAGCACCTCAGCCTCTCTGTCCTGGAGCTCCTGAGGTCCGCGCGAGCCGCGCGAGCGTGGGCCGTTCCGCGGGCGCGGCGCGCGCGAAAATCCGCGAAAAACACATTTTCGGCGCGCATTTCGGCGCGCAAAAGAGGCCACAGCTCGGGAACGCAGCGTCGCCCGGCGACGGCGGAGGGCTCCACGGATGCGGACCGGCGAGGCGCACACGGTGGTGCCGGCCGCGCGGGCGTGGGCCGTTCCGCGGGCGCGGCGCGCGCGAAAAACCGCGAAAAACATATTTTCGGCGCGCATTTCGGCGCGCAAAAGAGGCCACAGCTCGGGAACGCAGCGTCGCCCGGCGACGGCGGAGGGCTCCACGGATGCGGACCGGCGAGGCGCACACGGTGGTGCCGGCCGCGCGGGCGTGGGCCGTTCCGCGGGCGCGGCGCGCGCGAAAAACCGCGAAAAACATATTTTCGGCGCGCATTTCGGCGCGCAAAAGAGGCCACAGCTCGGGAACGCAGCGTCGCCCGGCGACGGCGGAGGGCTCCACGGATGCGGACCGGCGAGGCGCACACGGTGGTGCCGGCCGCGCGGGCGTGGGCCGTTCCGCGGGCGCGGCGCGCGCGAAAAACCGCGAAAAACATATTTTCGGCGCGCATTTCGGCGCGCAAAAGAGGCCACAGCTCGGGAACGCAGCGTCGCCCGGCGACGGCGGAGGGCTCCACGGATGCGTACCGGCGAGGCGCACGCGGTGGTGCCGGCCGCGCGGGCGTGGGCCGTTCCGCGGGCGCGGCGCGCGCGAAAAACCGCGAGAAACGGCGAAAAACATAGGAAAAAGTGGTGTATGGAGGTCTATGGGGTCTGCGGCCGAGTCGAGGCCCAAGACAGGCTCTGTCTTGGGGTAGAGAACCGGCGCGTGACGCATGGAGCTCCTGAGGTGCCCAGGAGCTCGGGGGCTCACGCCCTGTCCCCTACTGCGGAGATTCTCTCCACAGCCAATGTCCGACTCCCCCCATCCCGGAGGTATGAACCGTGAGGGGTCAGCGGCCAAGTCGAGGCCCAAGACAGGCTCTGTCTTGGGGTAGAAAATCTCCGCGTGACGCATGGATCCCCGGAGCCTCAGGGCTTCTCTCCCCTGTCCCCTGAGAGGGGAGAGAACCAGGCAAAATCGACCCTACCCGGGCCATCGGGTACCCATGGAAGGGTGCCTCGCCGTCGGGTAGAAAAGCCAGCACCTCAGCCTCTCTGTCCTGGAGCTCCTGAGGTGCCCAGGAGCTCGGGGGCTCACGCCCTGTCCCCTACTGCGGAGATTCTCTCCACAGCCAATGTCCGACTCCCCCCATCCCGGAGGTATGAACCGTGAGGGGTCAGCGGCCGAGTCGAGGCCCAAGACAGGCTCTGTCTTGGGGTAGAGAACCGGCGCGTGACGCATGGAGCTCCTGAGGTGCCCAGGAGCTCGGGGGCTCACGCCCTGTCCCCTACTGCGGAGATTCTCTC
>NC_137881.1:38000300-38005300 GCF_963924005.1 Protomyctophum bolini | reverse complement strand
GTCCCCCAGGAACGGTGTCTGTGCCTGGGCAGAGGTCCCCAGGGCGTGTGCCCTGTTCCCTGCCTAGGTAACTCTGTTTCGCCGACTGGAGTCGGCGATCACTGGCGGGTAGGGATAGTGGACCCTGGTGGTGTCCCCCAGGAACGGTGTCTGTGCCTGGGCAGAGGTCCCCAGGGCGTGTGCCCTGTTCCCTGCCTGGGTACTTGGTTTCGCCGACTGGAGTCGGCGATCACTGGCAGGTAGGGATAGTGGACCCTGGTGATGTCCCCCAGGAACGGTGTCTGTGCCTGGGCCAGTAAACACCCAGTGCACGGCCCTAGCTCCATGTCAGTACCCATGGTGGCCACCTGGCGCCGCCATACGAGGGGAGTGAAGGGGGCCCATGGAGAACAGGCTCCATGGTCCATGACCAGGCCGAGGCCTCGGTGGGATTTCCCCCAGGAACAGTGTCTGTGCCTGGGCCAGTAAACACCCAGTGCACGGCCCTAGCTCCATGTCAGTACCCATGGTGGCCACCTGGCGCCGCCATACGAGGGGAGTGAAGGGGGCCCATGGAGAACAGGCTCCATGGTCCATGACCAGGCCGAGGCCTCGGTGGGATTTCCCCCAGGAACAGTGTCTGTGCCTGGGCAGAGGTCCCCAGGGCGTGTGCCCTGGTCCCTGCCCGGAGGTCGCTGGTAGTGCATGGCCGGCTTTGGGCGCCCTTCCCCTGGGCAGGGGTCCCCAGGCAGGGTCCCTGCCTGGCTGGTAGGGACAGAGGACCCACGGTGTCGGACCCTGGTGATGTCCCCCAGCCTCGAGTGTCTGTGCCTGGGCCAGAGCTAGCCCAGGGGCCCTGGTCCCTGCCTGGGTACTTGGTTCCTGGTGATGTCCCCCAGGAACGGTGTGTGTGCCTGGGGCAGAGGTCCCCTGGGCGTGGGCCCTGGTCCCTGCCTGGCTAAGTCGGTTTCGCCGCGATCACTGGCAGGTAGGGATAGTGGACCCTGGTGATGTCCCCCAGGGACGAGTGTCTGTGCCTGGGCCAGTAAACACCCAGTGCACGGCCCTAGCTCCATGTCAGTACCCATGGTGGCCAGCAGGGGCGCCATACGAGGGGAGTGAAGGGGTCCCATGGAGAGTAGGCTCCATGGTCCATGACCAGGCCGAGGCCTGGGTCGGAAGGTGCCCAGGAACAGTGTCCGTGCCTGGGCCAGTAAACACCCAGTGCACACCCCCCCCTCCATGTCAGTACCCATGGTGGCCAGCAGGGGCGCCATACGAGGGGAGTGAAGGGGTCCCATGGAGAGTAGGCTCCATGGTCCATGACTAGGCCGAGGCCTGGGTCGGAAGGTGCCCAGGAACAGTGTCTGTGCCTGGGCCAGTAAACACCCAGTGCACACCCCCCCTCCATGTCAGTACCCATGGTGGCCAGCAGGGGCGCCATACGAGGGGAGTGAAGGGGTCCCATGGAGAGCAGGCTCCATGGTCCATGACCAGGCCGAGGCCTGGGTCGGAAGGTGCCCAGGAACAGTGTCTGTGCCTGGGCCAGTAAACACCCAGTGCACACCCCCCCCCATCTGTCCCGGCCGCGGACCCCCGCGGACCCCCACTTGGGCGCGATACCCACGGGGCAGAGTTCCCGAGGTGGGCCCGGTCGCAAGGAGATGTCCCCCGTCGAAAACGGACCAGGGACTGCGGAGATACGCCGGGGACCCCCGCGGACCCCCGCGGACCCCCAACCGGGCGGGAGACCCAAGGGGAGAGTCCCCGAGGTCGGCCCGGTCGCAAGGAGACGTCCCCCGTCGAAAACGGACCAGGGACTGCGGAGATACGCTGGGGACCCCCGCGGACCCCCGCGGACCCCCACCCGGGCGGGAGACCCAAGGGGAGAGTCCCCGAGGTCGGCCCGGTCGCAAGGAGACGTCCCCCGTCGAAAACGGACCAGGGACTGCGGAGATACGCTGGGGACCCCCGCGGACCCCCGCGGACCCCCACCCGGGCGGGAGACCCAAGGGGAGAGTCCCCGAGGTCGGCCCGGTCGCAAGGAGACGTCCCCCGTCGAAAACGGACCAGGGACAGCTGAGATACGCTGGGGACCCCCGCGGACCCCCGCGGACCCCCACTTGGGCGCGAGACCCCCGGGGCTGAGTCCCCGAGGTCGGCCCGGTCGCAAGGAGACGTCCCCCGTGCGAAACGGACCAGGGACGGCCGAGATACGCCCGGACCCCTTCGCGGACCCCCCGCGGACCCCCGGCGGACCCCCGGCCCTAGCATGGACCTCCGGAGCTGCTGGGCTTCTCTCCCCTGTCCCCTGAGAGGGGAGAGAACCAGGCAAATTCGACCCTATCCGGGCCATCGGGTACCCATGGAAGGGTGCCTCGCCGTCGGGTAGAAAAGCCAGCACCTCAGCCTCTCTGTCCTGGAGCTCCTGAGGTCCGCGCGAGCCGCGCGAGCGTGGGCCGTTCCGCGGGCGCGGCGCGCGCGAAAATCCGCGAAAAACACATTTTCGGCGCGCATTTCGGCGCGCAAAAGAGGCCACAGCTCGGGAACGCAGCGTCGCCCGGCGACGGCGGAGGGCTCCACGGATGCGGACCGGCGAGGCGCACACGGTGGTGCCGGCCGCGCGGGCGTGGGCCGTTCCGCGGGCGCGGCGCGCGCGAAAAACCGCGAAAAACATATTTTCGGCGCGCATTTCGGCGCGCAAAAGAGGCCACAGCTCGGGAACGCAGCGTCGCCCGGCGACGGCGGAGGGCTCCACGGATGCGGACCGGCGAGGCGCACACGGTGGTGCCGGCCGCGCGGGCGTGGGCCGTTCCGCGGGCGCGGCGCGCGCGAAAAACCGCGAAAAACATATTTTCGGCGCGCATTTCGGCGCGCAAAAGAGGCCACAGCTCGGGAACGCAGCGTCGCCCGGCGACGGCGGAGGGCTCCACGGATGCGGACCGGCGAGGCGCACACGGTGGTGCCGGCCGCGCGGGCGTGGGCCGTTCCGCGGGCGCGGCGCGCGCGAAAAACCGCGAAAAACATATTTTCGGCGCGCATTTCGGCGCGCAAAAGAGGCCACAGCTCGGGAACGCAGCGTCGCCCGGCGACGGCGGAGGGCTCCACGGATGCGTACCGGCGAGGCGCACGCGGTGGTGCCGGCCGCGCGGGCGTGGGCCGTTCCGCGGGCGCGGCGCGCGCGAAAAACCGCGAGAAACGGCGAAAAACATAGGAAAAAGTGGTGTATGGAGGTCTATGGGGTCTGCGGCCGAGTCGAGGCCCAAGACAGGCTCTGTCTTGGGGTAGAGAACCGGCGCGTGACGCATGGAGCTCCTGAGGTGCCCAGGAGCTCGGGGGCTCACGCCCTGTCCCCTACTGCGGAGATTCTCTCCACAGCCAATGTCCGACTCCCCCCATCCCGGAGGTATGAACCGTGAGGGGTCAGCGGCCAAGTCGAGGCCCAAGACAGGCTCTGTCTTGGGGTAGAAAATCTCCGCGTGACGCATGGATCCCCGGAGCCTCAGGGCTTCTCTCCCCTGTCCCCTGAGAGGGGAGAGAACCAGGCAAAATCGACCCTACCCGGGCCATCGGGTACCCATGGAAGGGTGCCTCGCCGTCGGGTAGAAAAGCCAGCACCTCAGCCTCTCTGTCCTGGAGCTCCTGAGGTGCCCAGGAGCTCGGGGGCTCACGCCCTGTCCCCTACTGCGGAGATTCTCTCCACAGCCAATGTCCGACTCCCCCCATCCCGGAGGTATGAACCGTGAGGGGTCAGCGGCCGAGTCGAGGCCCAAGACAGGCTCTGTCTTGGGGTAGAGAACCGGCGCGTGACGCATGGAGCTCCTGAGGTGCCCAGGAGCTCGGGGGCTCACGCCCTGTCCCCTACTGCGGAGATTCTCTCCACAGCCAATGTCCGACTCCCCCCATCCCGGTTGTATGAACCGTGAGGGGTCAGCGGCCGAGTCGAGGCCCAAGACAGGCTCTGTCTTGGGGTAGAAAATCTCGGCGTGACGCATGGATCCCCGGAGCTGCAGGGCTTCTCTCCCCTGTCCCTTGAGAGGGGAGAGAACCAGGCAAAATCGACCCTACCCGGGCCATCGGGTACCCATGGAAGGGTGCCTCTCCGTCGGGTGGAAATGTCAGCACCTCAGCCTCTCTGTCCTGGAGCTCCTGAGGTGCCCGGGAGCACCTGGGCTCTTTCCCTCGTCCCCTGCTGTGTAATTCTCTACACAGCCAATGTCTGACTCCCCCCATCCCGGTTGTATGAACCGTGAGGGGTCAGCGGCCGAGTCGAGGCCCAAGACAGGCTCTGTCTTGGGGTAGAAAATCTCGGCGTGACGCATGGATCCCCGGAGCTGCAGGGCTTCTCTCCCCTGTCCCTTGAGAGGGGAGAGAACCAGGCAAAATCGACCCTACCCGGGCCATCGGGTACCCATGGAAGGGTGCCTCTCCGTCGGGTGGAAAAGTCAGCACCTCAGCCTCTCTGTCCTGGAGCTCCTGAGGTGCCCGGGAGCACCTGGGCTCTTTCCCTCGTCCCCTGCTGTGTAATTCTCTACACAGCCAATGTCTGACTCCCCCCATCCCGGTTGTATGAACCGTGAGGGGTCAGCGGCCGAGTCGAGGCCCAAGACAGGCTCTGTCTTGGGGTAGAAAATCTCGGCGTGACGCATGGATCCCCGGAGCTGCAGGGCTCCTCTCCCCTGTCCCCTAGGAGGGGAGAGAACCAGGCAAATTCGACCCTACCCTGGCCATCGGGTACCCAGGGAAGGGTGCCTCTCCGTCGGGTACGGCGAGCGCACCTCGGCCTCTCGGAGGTCCTGGAGGTCCCCCCCGAGCCCAGGAGCTCCTGGGCTCTTTCCCTCGTCCCCTCCTGTGTAATTCTCTACACAGCCAATGTCCAACTCTTCCCAGCCCGGATTTATGGACCACCGGCGCGGGCCGGTGCAGCAGAACAGAGGTGCCCGACGACGAGGCACCAAATCGGGCTAGGCGGAGGGCGCACTGCCCCATGATGCCTGGTTCTCAATAGAACGAAAGTCTGG
>NC_137881.1:37987800-37990300 GCF_963924005.1 Protomyctophum bolini | reverse complement strand
GGCCTGGGTCGGAAGGTGCCCAGGAACAGTGTCCGTGCCTGGGCCAGTAAACACCCAGTGCACACCCCCCCCTCCATGTCAGTACCCATGGTGGCCAGCAGGGGCGCCATACGAGGGGAGTGAAGGGGTCCCATGGAGAGTAGGCTCCATGGTCCATGACTAGGCCGAGGCCTGGGTCGGAAGGTGCCCAGGAACAGTGTCTGTGCCTGGGCCAGTAAACACCCAGTGCACACCCCCCCTCCATGTCAGTACCCATGGTGGCCAGCAGGGGCGCCATACGAGGGGAGTGAAGGGGTCCCATGGAGAGCAGGCTCCATGGTCCATGACCAGGCCGAGGCCTGGGTCGGAAGGTGCCCAGGAACAGTGTCTGTGCCTGGGCCAGTAAACACCCAGTGCACACCCCCCCCCATCTGTCCCGGCCGCGGACCCCCGCGGACCCCCACTTGGGCGCGATACCCACGGGGCAGAGTTCCCGAGGTGGGCCCGGTCGCAAGGAGATGTCCCCCGTCGAAAACGGACCAGGGACTGCGGAGATACGCCGGGGACCCCCGCGGACCCCCGCGGACCCCCAACCGGGCGGGAGACCCAAGGGGAGAGTCCCCGAGGTCGGCCCGGTCGCAAGGAGACGTCCCCCGTCGAAAACGGACCAGGGACTGCGGAGATACGCTGGGGACCCCCGCGGACCCCCGCGGACCCCCACCCGGGCGGGAGACCCAAGGGGAGAGTCCCCGAGGTCGGCCCGGTCGCAAGGAGACGTCCCCCGTCGAAAACGGACCAGGGACTGCGGAGATACGCTGGGGACCCCCGCGGACCCCCGCGGACCCCCACCCGGGCGGGAGACCCAAGGGGAGAGTCCCCGAGGTCGGCCCGGTCGCAAGGAGACGTCCCCCGTCGAAAACGGACCAGGGACAGCTGAGATACGCTGGGGACCCCCGCGGACCCCCGCGGACCCCCACTTGGGCGCGAGACCCCCGGGGCTGAGTCCCCGAGGTCGGCCCGGTCGCAAGGAGACGTCCCCCGTGCGAAACGGACCAGGGACGGCCGAGATACGCCCGGACCCCTTCGCGGACCCCCCGCGGACCCCCGGCGGACCCCCGGCCCTAGCATGGACCTCCGGAGCTGCTGGGCTTCTCTCCCCTGTCCCCTGAGAGGGGAGAGAACCAGGCAAATTCGACCCTATCCGGGCCATCGGGTACCCATGGAAGGGTGCCTCGCCGTCGGGTAGAAAAGCCAGCACCTCAGCCTCTCTGTCCTGGAGCTCCTGAGGTCCGCGCGAGCCGCGCGAGCGTGGGCCGTTCCGCGGGCGCGGCGCGCGCGAAAATCCGCGAAAAACACATTTTCGGCGCGCATTTCGGCGCGCAAAAGAGGCCACAGCTCGGGAACGCAGCGTCGCCCGGCGACGGCGGAGGGCTCCACGGATGCGGACCGGCGAGGCGCACACGGTGGTGCCGGCCGCGCGGGCGTGGGCCGTTCCGCGGGCGCGGCGCGCGCGAAAAACCGCGAAAAACATATTTTCGGCGCGCATTTCGGCGCGCAAAAGAGGCCACAGCTCGGGAACGCAGCGTCGCCCGGCGACGGCGGAGGGCTCCACGGATGCGGACCGGCGAGGCGCACACGGTGGTGCCGGCCGCGCGGGCGTGGGCCGTTCCGCGGGCGCGGCGCGCGCGAAAAACCGCGAAAAACATATTTTCGGCGCGCATTTCGGCGCGCAAAAGAGGCCACAGCTCGGGAACGCAGCGTCGCCCGGCGACGGCGGAGGGCTCCACGGATGCGGACCGGCGAGGCGCACACGGTGGTGCCGGCCGCGCGGGCGTGGGCCGTTCCGCGGGCGCGGCGCGCGCGAAAAACCGCGAAAAACATATTTTCGGCGCGCATTTCGGCGCGCAAAAGAGGCCACAGCTCGGGAACGCAGCGTCGCCCGGCGACGGCGGAGGGCTCCACGGATGCGTACCGGCGAGGCGCACGCGGTGGTGCCGGCCGCGCGGGCGTGGGCCGTTCCGCGGGCGCGGCGCGCGCGAAAAACCGCGAGAAACGGCGAAAAACATAGGAAAAAGTGGTGTATGGAGGTCTATGGGGTCTGCGGCCGAGTCGAGGCCCAAGACAGGCTCTGTCTTGGGGTAGAGAACCGGCGCGTGACGCATGGAGCTCCTGAGGTGCCCAGGAGCTCGGGGGCTCACGCCCTGTCCCCTACTGCGGAGATTCTCTCCACAGCCAATGTCCGACTCCCCCCATCCCGGTTGTATGAACCGTGAGGGGTCAGCGGCCGAGTCGAGGCCCAAGACAGGCTCTGTCTTGGGGTAGAAAATCTCGGCGTGACGCATGGATCCCCGGAGCTGCAGGGCTTCTCTCCCCTGTCCCTTGAGAGGGGAGAGAACCAGGCAAAATCGACCCTACCCGGGCCATCGGGTACCCATGGAAGGGTGCCTCTCCGTCGGGTGGAAATGTCAGCACCTCAGCCTCTCTGTCCTGGAGCTCCTGAGGTGCCCGGGAGCACCTGGGC
>NC_137881.1:37972800-37977800 GCF_963924005.1 Protomyctophum bolini | reverse complement strand
ACACCCAGTGCACGGCCCTAGCTCCATGTCAGTACCCATGGTGGCCACCTGGCGCCGCCATACGAGGGGAGTGAAGGGGGCCCATGGAGAACAGGCTCCATGGTCCATGACCAGGCCGAGGCCTCGGTGGGATTTCCCCCAGGAACAGTGTCTGTGCCTGGGCCAGTAAACACCCAGTGCACGGCCCTAGCTCCATGTCAGTACCCATGGTGGCCACCTGGCGCCGCCATACGAGGGGAGTGAAGGGGGCCCATGGAGAACAGGCTCCATGGTCCATGACCAGGCCGAGGCCTCGGTGGGATTTCCCCCAGGAACAGTGTCTGTGCCTGGGCAGAGGTCCCCAGGGCGTGTGCCCTGGTCCCTGCCCGGAGGTCGCTGGTAGTGCATGGCCGGCTTTGGGCGCCCTTCCCCTGGGCAGGGGTCCCCAGGCAGGGTCCCTGCCTGGCTGGTAGGGACAGAGGACCCACGGTGTCGGACCCTGGTGATGTCCCCCAGCCTCGAGTGTCTGTGCCTGGGCCAGAGCTAGCCCAGGGGCCCTGGTCCCTGCCTGGGTACTTGGTTCCTGGTGATGTCCCCCAGGAACGGTGTGTGTGCCTGGGGCAGAGGTCCCCTGGGCGTGGGCCCTGGTCCCTGCCTGGCTAAGTCGGTTTCGCCGCGATCACTGGCAGGTAGGGATAGTGGACCCTGGTGATGTCCCCCAGGGACGAGTGTCTGTGCCTGGGCCAGTAAACACCCAGTGCACGGCCCTAGCTCCATGTCAGTACCCATGGTGGCCAGCAGGGGCGCCATACGAGGGGAGTGAAGGGGTCCCATGGAGAGTAGGCTCCATGGTCCATGACCAGGCCGAGGCCTGGGTCGGAAGGTGCCCAGGAACAGTGTCCGTGCCTGGGCCAGTAAACACCCAGTGCACACCCCCCCCTCCATGTCAGTACCCATGGTGGCCAGCAGGGGCGCCATACGAGGGGAGTGAAGGGGTCCCATGGAGAGTAGGCTCCATGGTCCATGACTAGGCCGAGGCCTGGGTCGGAAGGTGCCCAGGAACAGTGTCTGTGCCTGGGCCAGTAAACACCCAGTGCACACCCCCCCTCCATGTCAGTACCCATGGTGGCCAGCAGGGGCGCCATACGAGGGGAGTGAAGGGGTCCCATGGAGAGCAGGCTCCATGGTCCATGACCAGGCCGAGGCCTGGGTCGGAAGGTGCCCAGGAACAGTGTCTGTGCCTGGGCCAGTAAACACCCAGTGCACACCCCCCCCCATCTGTCCCGGCCGCGGACCCCCGCGGACCCCCACTTGGGCGCGATACCCACGGGGCAGAGTTCCCGAGGTGGGCCCGGTCGCAAGGAGATGTCCCCCGTCGAAAACGGACCAGGGACTGCGGAGATACGCCGGGGACCCCCGCGGACCCCCGCGGACCCCCAACCGGGCGGGAGACCCAAGGGGAGAGTCCCCGAGGTCGGCCCGGTCGCAAGGAGACGTCCCCCGTCGAAAACGGACCAGGGACTGCGGAGATACGCTGGGGACCCCCGCGGACCCCCGCGGACCCCCACCCGGGCGGGAGACCCAAGGGGAGAGTCCCCGAGGTCGGCCCGGTCGCAAGGAGACGTCCCCCGTCGAAAACGGACCAGGGACTGCGGAGATACGCTGGGGACCCCCGCGGACCCCCGCGGACCCCCACCCGGGCGGGAGACCCAAGGGGAGAGTCCCCGAGGTCGGCCCGGTCGCAAGGAGACGTCCCCCGTCGAAAACGGACCAGGGACAGCTGAGATACGCTGGGGACCCCCGCGGACCCCCGCGGACCCCCACTTGGGCGCGAGACCCCCGGGGCTGAGTCCCCGAGGTCGGCCCGGTCGCAAGGAGACGTCCCCCGTGCGAAACGGACCAGGGACGGCCGAGATACGCCCGGACCCCTTCGCGGACCCCCCGCGGACCCCCGGCGGACCCCCGGCCCTAGCATGGACCTCCGGAGCTGCTGGGCTTCTCTCCCCTGTCCCCTGAGAGGGGAGAGAACCAGGCAAATTCGACCCTATCCGGGCCATCGGGTACCCATGGAAGGGTGCCTCGCCGTCGGGTAGAAAAGCCAGCACCTCAGCCTCTCTGTCCTGGAGCTCCTGAGGTCCGCGCGAGCCGCGCGAGCGTGGGCCGTTCCGCGGGCGCGGCGCGCGCGAAAATCCGCGAAAAACACATTTTCGGCGCGCATTTCGGCGCGCAAAAGAGGCCACAGCTCGGGAACGCAGCGTCGCCCGGCGACGGCGGAGGGCTCCACGGATGCGGACCGGCGAGGCGCACACGGTGGTGCCGGCCGCGCGGGCGTGGGCCGTTCCGCGGGCGCGGCGCGCGCGAAAAACCGCGAAAAACATATTTTCGGCGCGCATTTCGGCGCGCAAAAGAGGCCACAGCTCGGGAACGCAGCGTCGCCCGGCGACGGCGGAGGGCTCCACGGATGCGGACCGGCGAGGCGCACACGGTGGTGCCGGCCGCGCGGGCGTGGGCCGTTCCGCGGGCGCGGCGCGCGCGAAAAACCGCGAAAAACATATTTTCGGCGCGCATTTCGGCGCGCAAAAGAGGCCACAGCTCGGGAACGCAGCGTCGCCCGGCGACGGCGGAGGGCTCCACGGATGCGGACCGGCGAGGCGCACACGGTGGTGCCGGCCGCGCGGGCGTGGGCCGTTCCGCGGGCGCGGCGCGCGCGAAAAACCGCGAAAAACATATTTTCGGCGCGCATTTCGGCGCGCAAAAGAGGCCACAGCTCGGGAACGCAGCGTCGCCCGGCGACGGCGGAGGGCTCCACGGATGCGTACCGGCGAGGCGCACGCGGTGGTGCCGGCCGCGCGGGCGTGGGCCGTTCCGCGGGCGCGGCGCGCGCGAAAAACCGCGAGAAACGGCGAAAAACATAGGAAAAAGTGGTGTATGGAGGTCTATGGGGTCTGCGGCCGAGTCGAGGCCCAAGACAGGCTCTGTCTTGGGGTAGAGAACCGGCGCGTGACGCATGGAGCTCCTGAGGTGCCCAGGAGCTCGGGGGCTCACGCCCTGTCCCCTACTGCGGAGATTCTCTCCACAGCCAATGTCCGACTCCCCCCATCCCGGAGGTATGAACCGTGAGGGGTCAGCGGCCAAGTCGAGGCCCAAGACAGGCTCTGTCTTGGGGTAGAAAATCTCCGCGTGACGCATGGATCCCCGGAGCCTCAGGGCTTCTCTCCCCTGTCCCCTGAGAGGGGAGAGAACCAGGCAAAATCGACCCTACCCGGGCCATCGGGTACCCATGGAAGGGTGCCTCGCCGTCGGGTAGAAAAGCCAGCACCTCAGCCTCTCTGTCCTGGAGCTCCTGAGGTGCCCAGGAGCTCGGGGGCTCACGCCCTGTCCCCTACTGCGGAGATTCTCTCCACAGCCAATGTCCGACTCCCCCCATCCCGGAGGTATGAACCGTGAGGGGTCAGCGGCCGAGTCGAGGCCCAAGACAGGCTCTGTCTTGGGGTAGAGAACCGGCGCGTGACGCATGGAGCTCCTGAGGTGCCCAGGAGCTCGGGGGCTCACGCCCTGTCCCCTACTGCGGAGATTCTCTCCACAGCCAATGTCCGACTCCCCCCATCCCGGTTGTATGAACCGTGAGGGGTCAGCGGCCGAGTCGAGGCCCAAGACAGGCTCTGTCTTGGGGTAGAAAATCTCGGCGTGACGCATGGATCCCCGGAGCTGCAGGGCTTCTCTCCCCTGTCCCTTGAGAGGGGAGAGAACCAGGCAAAATCGACCCTACCCGGGCCATCGGGTACCCATGGAAGGGTGCCTCTCCGTCGGGTGGAAATGTCAGCACCTCAGCCTCTCTGTCCTGGAGCTCCTGAGGTGCCCGGGAGCACCTGGGCTCTTTCCCTCGTCCCCTGCTGTGTAATTCTCTACACAGCCAATGTCTGACTCCCCCCATCCCGGTTGTATGAACCGTGAGGGGTCAGCGGCCGAGTCGAGGCCCAAGACAGGCTCTGTCTTGGGGTAGAAAATCTCGGCGTGACGCATGGATCCCCGGAGCTGCAGGGCTTCTCTCCCCTGTCCCTTGAGAGGGGAGAGAACCAGGCAAAATCGACCCTACCCGGGCCATCGGGTACCCATGGAAGGGTGCCTCTCCGTCGGGTGGAAAAGTCAGCACCTCAGCCTCTCTGTCCTGGAGCTCCTGAGGTGCCCGGGAGCACCTGGGCTCTTTCCCTCGTCCCCTGCTGTGTAATTCTCTACACAGCCAATGTCTGACTCCCCCCATCCCGGTTGTATGAACCGTGAGGGGTCAGCGGCCGAGTCGAGGCCCAAGACAGGCTCTGTCTTGGGGTAGAAAATCTCGGCGTGACGCATGGATCCCCGGAGCTGCAGGGCTCCTCTCCCCTGTCCCCTAGGAGGGGAGAGAACCAGGCAAATTCGACCCTACCCTGGCCATCGGGTACCCAGGGAAGGGTGCCTCTCCGTCGGGTACGGCGAGCGCACCTCGGCCTCTCGGAGGTCCTGGAGGTCCCCCCCGAGCCCAGGAGCTCCTGGGCTCTTTCCCTCGTCCCCTCCTGTGTAATTCTCTACACAGCCAATGTCCAACTCTTCCCAGCCCGGATTTATGGACCACCGGCGCGGGCCGGTGCAGCAGAACAGAGGTGCCCGACGACGAGGCACCAAATCGGGCTAGGCGGAGGGCGCACTGCCCCATGATGCCTGGTTCTCAATAGAACGAAAGTCTGGGTCCCGGCGGACCGACGCACAGGCGCGCGCGCGCTCTGGTGCGGCGGATTCGACGCGGACCGAGCCAGAACGAAAGTCACGGGTCCGGCGACCGACGCACAGGCGCGCGCGCGCTCTGAGGCGGCGGATTCGACGCGGACCGAGCCTGCCGTGCGGACGGCACCCACCCCACTGACCGATTGGAAATCGTAGCCCGCCTCTGGCAAGGGCCCCGCCGGCACCTCGTGTGCTCCGGTGGACGCTGCTTGCCGCTTGCGGGCCCGACCAGGCGCGGAGGGACCATGCTCGGAGAGGCCTCG
>NC_137881.1:37960300-37962800 GCF_963924005.1 Protomyctophum bolini | reverse complement strand
AAGGGGTCCCATGGAGAGCAGGCTCCATGGTCCATGACCAGGCCGAGGCCTGGGTCGGAAGGTGCCCAGGAACAGTGTCTGTGCCTGGGCCAGTAAACACCCAGTGCACACCCCCCCCCATCTGTCCCGGCCGCGGACCCCCGCGGACCCCCACTTGGGCGCGATACCCACGGGGCAGAGTTCCCGAGGTGGGCCCGGTCGCAAGGAGATGTCCCCCATCCAAAACGGACCAGGGACTGCGGAGATACGCCGGGGACCCCCGCGGACCCCCGCGGACCCCCACCCGGGCGGGAGACCCAAGGGGAGAGTCCCCGAGGTGGGCCCGGTCGCAAGGAGACGTCCCCCATCCAAAACGGACCAGGGACTGCGGAGGTACGCCGGGGACCCCCGCGGACCCCCGCGGACCCCCACCCGGGCGGGAGACCCAAGGGGAGAGTCCCCGAGGTGGGCCCGGTCGCAAGGAGACGTCCCCCATCCAAAACGGACCAGGGACTGCGGAGATACGCCGGGGACCCCCGCGGACCCCCGCGGACCCCCACCCGGGCGGGAGACCCAAGGGGAGAGTCCCCGAGGTGGGCCCGGTCGCAAGGAGACGTCCCCCATCCAAAACGGACCAGGGACTGCGGAGGTACGCCGGGGACCCCCGCGGACCCCCGCGGACCCCCACCCGGGCGGGAGACCCAAGGGGAGAGTCCCCGAGGTGGGCCCGGTCGCAAGGAGACGTCCCCCATCCAAAACGGACCAGGGACTGCGGAGATACGCCGGGGACCCCCGCGGACCCCCGCGGACCCCCACCCGGGCGGGAGACCCAAGGGGAGAGTCCCCGAGGTGGGCCCGGTCGCAAGGAGACGTCCCCCGTCGAAAACGGACCAGGGACTGCTGAGATACGCTGGGGACCCCCGCGGACCCCCGCGGACCCCCACTTGGGCGCGAGACCCCCGGGGCTGAGTCCCCGAGGTCGGCCCGGTCGCAACGAGATTCCCCCCGGGCGAAACGGACCAGGGACGGCCGAGATACGCCCGGACCCCTTCGCGGACCCCCCGCGGACCCCCGGCGGACCCCCGGCCCTAGCATGGACCTCCGGAGCTGCTGGGCTTCTCTCCCCTGTCCCCTGAGAGGGGAGAGAACCAGGCAAATTCGACCCTATCCGGGCCATCGGGTACCCATGGAAGGGTGCCTCGCCGTCGGGTAGAAAAGCCAGCACCTCAGCCTCTCTGTCCTGGAGCTCCTGAGGTCCGCGCGAGCCGCGCGAGCGTGGGCCGTTCCGCGGGCGCGGCGCGCGCGAAAATCCGCGAAAAACATATTTTTGGCGCGCGCAAAAGAGGCCACAGCTCGGGAACGCAGCGTCGCCCGGCGACGGCGGAGGGCTCCACGGATGCGGACCGGCGAGGCGCACGCGGTGGTGCCGGCCGCGCGAGCGTGGGCCGTTCTGCGGGCGCGGCGCGCGCGAAAAACCGCGAAAAACATATTTTCGGCGCGCATTTCGGCGCGCAAAAGAGGCCACAGCTCGGGAACGCAGCGTCGCCCGGCGACGGCGGAGGGCTCCACGGATGCGGACCGGCGAGGCGCACGCGGTGGTGCCGGCCGCGCGAGCGTGGGCCGTTCTGCGGGCGCGGCGCGCGCGAAAAACCGCGAAAAACATATTTTCGGCGCGCATTTCGGCGCGCAAAAGAGGCCACAGCTCGGGAACGCAGCGTCGCCCGGCGACGGCGGAGGGCTCCACGGATGCGGACCGGCGAGGCGCACGCGGTGGTGCCGGCCGCGCGAGCGTGGGCCGTTCTGCGGGCGCGGCGCGCGCGAAAAACCGCGAAAAACATATTTTCGGCGCGCATTTCGGCGCGCAAAAGAGGCCACAGCTCGGGAACGCAGCGTCGCCCGGCGACGGCGGAGGGCTCCACGGATGCGGACCGGCGAGGCGCACGCGGTGGTGCCGGCCGCGCGGGTGTGGGCCGTTCCGCGGGCGCGGCGCGCGCGAAAAACATATTTTCGGCGCGCATTTCGGCGCGCAAAAGAGGCCACAGCTCGGGAACGCAGCGTCGCCCGGCGACGGCGGAGGGCTCCACGGATGCGGACCGGCGAGGCGCACGCGGTGGTGCCGGCCGCGCAGGCGTGGGCCGTTCCGCGGGCGCGGCGCGCGCGAAAAACCGCGAAAAACATATTTTCGGCGCGCATTTCGGCGCGCAAAAGAGGCCACAGCTCGGGAACGCAGCGTCGCCCGGCGACGGCGGAGGGCTCCACGGATGCGGACCGGCGAGGCGCACGCGGTGGTGCCGGCCGCGCGGGCGTGGGCCGTTCCGCGGGCGCGGCGCGCGCGAAAAACCGCGAGAAACGGCGAAAAACATAGGAAAAAGTGGTGTATGGAGGTCTATGGGGTCTGCGGCCGAGTCGAGGCCCAAGACAGGCTCTGTCTTGGGGTAGAGAACCGGCGCGTGACGCATGGAGCTCCTGAGGTGCCCAGGAGCTCGGGGGCTCACGCCCTGTCCCCTACTGCGGAGATTCT
>NC_137881.1:37945300-37950300 GCF_963924005.1 Protomyctophum bolini | reverse complement strand
TGGGCAGGGGTCCCCAGGGCGTAGGCCCTGGTCCCTGCCCGGAGGTGGCTGGTAGTGCATGGCCGGCTTTGGGTGTCTGTGCCTGGGGCAGAGGTCCCCAGGGCGTGTGCCCTGTTCCCTGCCTAGGTAACTCTGTTTCGCCGACTGGAGTCGGCGATCACTGGCGGGTAGGGATAGTGGACCCTGGTGGTGTCCCCCAGGAACGGTGTCTGTGCCTGGGCAGAGGTCCCCAGGGCGTGTGCCCTGTTCCCTGCCTGGCTAACTCGGTTTCGCCGACTGGAGTCGGCGATCACTGGCGGGTAGGGATAGTGGACCCTGGTGGTGTCCCCCAGGAACGGTGTCTGTGCCTGGGCAGAAGTCCCCAGGGCGTGTGCCCTGTTCCCTGCCTGGCTAACTCGGTTTCGCCGACTGGAGTCGGCGATCACTGGCGGGTAGGGATAGTGGACCCTGGTGATGTCCCCCAGGAACGGTGTCTGTGCCTGGGCCAGTAAACACCCAGTGCACACCCCCCCCTCCATGTCAGTACCCATGGTGGCCACCGGGCGCCGCCATACGAGGGGAGTGAAGGGGACCCATGGAGATTAGGCTCCATGGTCCATGACCAGGCCGAGGCCTCGGTGGGATCTCCCCCAGGAACAGTGTCTGTGCCTGGGCCAGTAAACACCCAGTGCACGGCCCTAGCTCCATGTCAGTACCCATGGTGGCCACCGGGCGCCGCCATACGAGGGGAGTGAAGGGGACCCATGGAGATTAGGCTCCATGGTCCATGACCAGGCCGAGGCCTCGGTGGGATTTCCCCCAGGAACAGTGTCTGTGCCTGGGCAGAGGTCCCCAGGGCGTGTGCCCTGGTCCCTGCCCGGAGGTCGCTGGTAGTGCATGGCCGGCTTTGGGCGCCCTTCCCCTGGGCAGGGGTCCCCAGGCAGGGTCCCTGCCTGGCTGGTAGGGACAGAGGACCCACGGTGTCGGACCCTGGTGATGTCCCCCAGCCTCGAGTGTCTGTGCCTGGGCCAGAGCTAGCCCAGGGGCCCTGGTCCCTGCCTGGGTACTTGGTTCCTGGTGATGTCCCCCAGGAACGGTGTGTGTGCCTGGGGCAGAGGTCCCCTGGGCGTGGGCCCTGGTCCCTGCCTGGCTAAGTCGGTTTCGCCGACTGGAGTCGGCGATCACTGGCAGGTAGGGATAGTGGACCCTGGTGATGTCCCCCAGGGACGAGTGTCTGTGCCTGGGCCAGTAAACACCCAGTGCACGGCCCTAGCTCCATGTCAGTACCCATGGTGGCCAGCAGGGGCGCCATACGAGGGGAGTGAAGGGGTCCCATGGAGAGTAGGCTCCATGGTCCATGACCAGGCCGAGGCCTGGGTCGGAAGGTGCCCAGGAACAGTGTCCGTGCCTGGGCCAGTAAACACCCAGTGCACACCCCCCCTCCATGTCAGTACCCATGGTGGCCAGCAGGGGCGCCATACGAGGGGAGTGAAGGGGTCCCATGGAGAGCAGGCCTCATGGTCCATGACCAGGCCGAGGCCTGGGTCGGAAGGTGCCCAGGAACAGTGTCTGTGCCTGGGCCAGTAAACACCCAGTGCACACCCCCCCTCCATGTCAGTACCCATGGTGGCCAGCAGGGGCGCCATACGAGGGGAGTGAAGGGGTCCCATGGAGAGCAGGCTCCATGGTCCATGACCAGGCCGAGGCCTGGGTCGGAAGGTGCCCAGGAACAGTGTCTGTGCCTGGGCCAGTAAACACCCAGTGCACACCCCCCCCCATCTGTCCCGGCCGCGGACCCCCGCGGACCCCCACTTGGGCGCGATACCCACGGGGCAGAGTTCCCGAGGTGGGCCCGGTCGCAAGGAGATGTCCCCCATCCAAAACGGACCAGGGACTGCGGAGATACGCCGGGGACCCCCGCGGACCCCCGCGGACCCCCACCCGGGCGGGAGACCCAAGGGGAGAGTCCCCGAGGTGGGCCCGGTCGCAAGGAGACGTCCCCCATCCAAAACGGACCAGGGACTGCGGAGGTACGCCGGGGACCCCCGCGGACCCCCGCGGACCCCCACCCGGGCGGGAGACCCAAGGGGAGAGTCCCCGAGGTGGGCCCGGTCGCAAGGAGACGTCCCCCATCCAAAACGGACCAGGGACTGCGGAGATACGCCGGGGACCCCCGCGGACCCCCGCGGACCCCCACCCGGGCGGGAGACCCAAGGGGAGAGTCCCCGAGGTGGGCCCGGTCGCAAGGAGACGTCCCCCATCCAAAACGGACCAGGGACTGCGGAGGTACGCCGGGGACCCCCGCGGACCCCCGCGGACCCCCACCCGGGCGGGAGACCCAAGGGGAGAGTCCCCGAGGTGGGCCCGGTCGCAAGGAGACGTCCCCCGTCGAAAACGGACCAGGGACTGCTGAGATACGCTGGGGACCCCCGCGGACCCCCGCGGACCCCCACTTGGGCGCGAGACCCCCGGGGCTGAGTCCCCGAGGTCGGCCCGGTCGCAACGAGATTCCCCCCGGGCGAAACGGACCAGGGACGGCCGAGATACGCCCGGACCCCTTCGCGGACCCCCCGCGGACCCCCGGCGGACCCCCGGCCCTAGCATGGACCTCCGGAGCTGCTGGGCTTCTCTCCCCTGTCCCCTGAGAGGGGAGAGAACCAGGCAAATTCGACCCTATCCGGGCCATCGGGTACCCATGGAAGGGTGCCTCGCCGTCGGGTAGAAAAGCCAGCACCTCAGCCTCTCTGTCCTGGAGCTCCTGAGGTCCGCGCGAGCCGCGCGAGCGTGGGCCGTTCCGCGGGCGCGGCGCGCGCGAAAATCCGCGAAAAACATATTTTTGGCGCGCGCAAAAGAGGCCACAGCTCGGGAACGCAGCGTCGCCCGGCGACGGCGGAGGGCTCCACGGATGCGGACCGGCGAGGCGCACGCGGTGGTGCCGGCCGCGCGAGCGTGGGCCGTTCTGCGGGCGCGGCGCGCGCGAAAAACCGCGAAAAACATATTTTCGGCGCGCATTTCGGCGCGCAAAAGAGGCCACAGCTCGGGAACGCAGCGTCGCCCGGCGACGGCGGAGGGCTCCACGGATGCGGACCGGCGAGGCGCACGCGGTGGTGCCGGCCGCGCGAGCGTGGGCCGTTCTGCGGGCGCGGCGCGCGCGAAAAACCGCGAAAAACATATTTTCGGCGCGCATTTCGGCGCGCAAAAGAGGCCACAGCTCGGGAACGCAGCGTCGCCCGGCGACGGCGGAGGGCTCCACGGATGCGGACCGGCGAGGCGCACGCGGTGGTGCCGGCCGCGCGAGCGTGGGCCGTTCTGCGGGCGCGGCGCGCGCGAAAAACCGCGAAAAACATATTTTCGGCGCGCATTTCGGCGCGCAAAAGAGGCCACAGCTCGGGAACGCAGCGTCGCCCGGCGACGGCGGAGGGCTCCACGGATGCGGACCGGCGAGGCGCACGCGGTGGTGCCGGCCGCGCGGGTGTGGGCCGTTCCGCGGGCGCGGCGCGCGCGAAAAACATATTTTCGGCGCGCATTTCGGCGCGCAAAAGAGGCCACAGCTCGGGAACGCAGCGTCGCCCGGCGACGGCGGAGGGCTCCACGGATGCGGACCGGCGAGGCGCACGCGGTGGTGCCGGCCGCGCAGGCGTGGGCCGTTCCGCGGGCGCGGCGCGCGCGAAAAACCGCGAAAAACATATTTTCGGCGCGCATTTCGGCGCGCAAAAGAGGCCACAGCTCGGGAACGCAGCGTCGCCCGGCGACGGCGGAGGGCTCCACGGATGCGGACCGGCGAGGCGCACGCGGTGGTGCCGGCCGCGCGGGCGTGGGCCGTTCCGCGGGCGCGGCGCGCGCGAAAAACCGCGAGAAACGGCGAAAAACATAGGAAAAAGTGGTGTATGGAGGTCTATGGGGTCTGCGGCCGTGTCGAGGCCCAAGACAGGCTCTGTCTTGGGGTAGAGAACCGGCGCGTGGACGCATGGAGCTCCTGAGGTGCCCAGGAGCTCGGGGGCTCACGCCCTGTCCCCTACTGCGGAGATTCTCTCCACAGCCAATGTCCGACTCCCCCCATCCCGGAGGTATGAACCGTGAGGGGTCAGCGGCCAAGTCGAGGCCCAAGACAGGCTCTGTCTTGGGGTAGAAAATCTCCGCGTGACGCATGGATCCCCGGAGCCTCAGGGCTTCTCTCCCCTGTCCCCTGAGAGGGGAGAGAACCAGGCAAAATCGACCCTACCCGGGCCATCGGGTACCCATGGAAGGGTGCCTCGCCGTCGGGTAGAAAAGCCAGCACCTCAGCCTCTCTGTCCTGGAGCTCCTGAGGTGCCCAGGAGCTCGGGGGCTCACGCCCTGTCCCCCTACTGCGGAGATTCTCTCCACAGCCAATGTCCGACTCCCCCCATCCCGGAGGTATGAACCGTGAGGGGTCAGCGGCCAAGTCGAGGCCCAAGACAGGCTCTGTCTTGGGGTAGAGAACCGGCGCGTGACGCATGGAGCTCCTGAGGTGCCCAGGAGCTCGGGGGCTCACGCCCTGTCCCCTACTGCGGAGATTCTCTCCACAGCCAATGTCCGACTCCCCCCATCCCGGTTGTATGAACCGTGAGGGGTCAGCGGCCGAGTCGAGGCCCAAGACAGGCTCTGTCTTGGGGTAGAAAATCTCGGCGTGACGCATGGATCCCCGGAGCTGCAGGGCTTCTCTCCCCTGTCCCTTGAGAGGGGAGAGAACCAGGCAAAATCGACCCTACCCGGGCCGTCGGGTACCCATGGAAGGGTGCCTCGCCGTCGGGTGGAAAAGTCAGCACCTCAGCCTCTCTGTCCTGGAGCTCCTGAGGTGCCCGGGAGCACCTGGGCTCTTTCCCTCGTCCCCTGCTGTGTAATTCTCTACACAGCCAATGTCCGACTCCCCCCATCCCGGTTGTATGAACCGTGAGGGGTCAGCGGCCGAGTCGAGGCCCAAGACAGGCTCTGTCTTGGGGTAGAAAGTCTCGGCGTGACGCGTGGATCCCCGGAGCTGCAGGGCTTCTCTCCCCTGTCCC
>NC_137881.1:37930300-37935300 GCF_963924005.1 Protomyctophum bolini | reverse complement strand
CGAGTGTCTGTGCCTGGGCCAGAGCTAGCCCAGGGGCCCTGGTCCCTGCCTGGGTACTTGGTTCCTGGTGATGTCCCCCAGGAACGGTGTGTGTGCCTGGGGCAGAGGTCCCCTGGGCGTGGGCCCTGGTCCCTGCCTGGCTAAGTCGGTTTCGCCGACTGGAGTCGGCGATCACTGGCAGGTAGGGATAGTGGACCCTGGTGATGTCCCCCAGGGACGAGTGTCTGTGCCTGGGCCAGTAAACACCCAGTGCACGGCCCTAGCTCCATGTCAGTACCCATGGTGGCCAGCAGGGGCGCCATACGAGGGGAGTGAAGGGGTCCCATGGAGAGTAGGCTCCATGGTCCATGACCAGGCCGAGGCCTGGGTCGGAAGGTGCCCAGGAACAGTGTCCGTGCCTGGGCCAGTAAACACCCAGTGCACACCCCCCCTCCATGTCAGTACCCATGGTGGCCAGCAGGGGCGCCATACGAGGGGAGTGAAGGGGTCCCATGGAGAGCAGGCCTCATGGTCCATGACCAGGCCGAGGCCTGGGTCGGAAGGTGCCCAGGAACAGTGTCTGTGCCTGGGCCAGTAAACACCCAGTGCACACCCCCCCTCCATGTCAGTACCCATGGTGGCCAGCAGGGGCGCCATACGAGGGGAGTGAAGGGGTCCCATGGAGAGCAGGCTCCATGGTCCATGACCAGGCCGAGGCCTGGGTCGGAAGGTGCCCAGGAACAGTGTCTGTGCCTGGGCCAGTAAACACCCAGTGCACACCCCCCCCCATCTGTCCCGGCCGCGGACCCCCGCGGACCCCCACTTGGGCGCGATACCCACGGGGCAGAGTTCCCGAGGTGGGCCCGGTCGCAAGGAGATGTCCCCCATCCAAAACGGACCAGGGACTGCGGAGATACGCCGGGGACCCCCGCGGACCCCCGCGGACCCCCACCCGGGCGGGAGACCCAAGGGGAGAGTCCCCGAGGTGGGCCCGGTCGCAAGGAGACGTCCCCCATCCAAAACGGACCAGGGACTGCGGAGGTACGCCGGGGACCCCCGCGGACCCCCGCGGACCCCCACCCGGGCGGGAGACCCAAGGGGAGAGTCCCCGAGGTGGGCCCGGTCGCAAGGAGACGTCCCCCATCCAAAACGGACCAGGGACTGCGGAGATACGCCGGGGACCCCCGCGGACCCCCGCGGACCCCCACCCGGGCGGGAGACCCAAGGGGAGAGTCCCCGAGGTGGGCCCGGTCGCAAGGAGACGTCCCCCATCCAAAACGGACCAGGGACTGCGGAGATACGCCGGGGACCCCCGCGGACCCCCGCGGACCCCCACCCGGGCGGGAGACCCAAGGGGAGAGTCCCCGAGGTGGGCCCGGTCGCAAGGAGACGTCCCCCGTCGAAAACGGACCAGGGACTGCGGAGATACGCCGGGGACCCCCGCGGACCCCCGCGGACCCCCACCCGGGCGGGAGACCCAAGGGGAGAGTCCCCGAGGTGGGCCCGGTCGCAAGGAGACGTCCCCCGTCGAAAACGGACCAGGGACTGCTGAGATACGCTGGGGACCCCCGCGGACCCCCGCGGACCCCCACTTGGGCGCGAGACCCCCGGGGCTGAGTCCCCGAGGTCGGCCCGGTCGCAACGAGATTCCCCCCGGGCGAAACGGACCAGGGACGGCCGAGATACGCCCGGACCCCTTCGCGGACCCCCCGCGGACCCCCGGCGGACCCCCGGCCCTAGCATGGACCTCCGGAGCTGCTGGGCTTCTCTCCCCTGTCCCCTGAGAGGGGAGAGAACCAGGCAAATTCGACCCTATCCGGGCCATCGGGTACCCATGGAAGGGTGCCTCGCCGTCGGGTAGAAAAGCCAGCACCTCAGCCTCTCTGTCCTGGAGCTCCTGAGGTCCGCGCGAGCCGCGCGAGCGTGGGCCGTTCCGCGGGCGCGGCGCGCGCGAAAATCCGCGAAAAACATATTTTTGGCGCGCGCAAAAGAGGCCACAGCTCGGGAACGCAGCGTCGCCCGGCGACGGCGGAGGGCTCCACGGATGCGGACCGGCGAGGCGCACGCGGTGGTGCCGGCCGCGCGAGCGTGGGCCGTTCTGCGGGCGCGGCGCGCGCGAAAAACCGCGAAAAACATATTTTCGGCGCGCATTTCGGCGCGCAAAAGAGGCCACAGCTCGGGAACGCAGCGTCGCCCGGCGACGGCGGAGGGCTCCACGGATGCGGACCGGCGAGGCGCACGCGGTGGTGCCGGCCGCGCGAGCGTGGGCCGTTCTGCGGGCGCGGCGCGCGCGAAAAACCGCGAAAAACATATTTTCGGCGCGCATTTCGGCGCGCAAAAGAGGCCACAGCTCGGGAACGCAGCGTCGCCCGGCGACGGCGGAGGGCTCCACGGATGCGGACCGGCGAGGCGCACGCGGTGGTGCCGGCCGCGCGAGCGTGGGCCGTTCTGCGTGCGCGGCGCGCGCGAAAAACCGCGAAAAACATATTTTCGGCGCGCATTTCGGCGCGCAAAAGAGGCCACAGCTCGGGAACGCAGCGTCGCCCGGCGACGGCGGAGGGCTCCACGGATGCGGACCGGCGAGGCGCACGCGGTGGTGCCGGCCGCGCGGGTGTGGGCCGTTCCGCGGGCGCGGCGCGCGCGAAAAACCGCGAAAAACATATTTTCGGCGCGCATTTCGGCGCGCAAAAGAGGCCACAGCTCGGGAACGCAGCGTCGCCCGGCGACGGCGGAGGGCTCCACGGATGCGGACCGGCGAGGCGCACGCGGTGGTGCCGGCCGCGCAGGCGTGGGCCGTTCCGCGGGCGCGGCGCGCGCGAAAAACCGCGAAAAACATATTTTCGGCGCGCATTTCGGCGCGCAAAAGAGGCCACAGCTCGGGAACGCAGCGTCGCCCGGCGACGGCGGAGGGCTCCACGGATGCGGACCGGCGAGGCGCACGCGGTGGTGCCGGCCGCGCGGGCGTGGGCCGTTCCGCGGGCGCGGCGCGCGCGAAAAACCGCGAGAAACGGCGAAAAACATAGGAAAAAGTGGTGTATGGAGGTCTATGGGGTCTGCGGCCGAGTCGAGGCCCAAGACAGGCTCTGTCTTGGGGTAGAGAACCGGCGCGTGACGCATGGAGCTCCTGAGGTGCCCAGGAGCTCGGGGGCTCACGCCCTGTCCCCTACTGCGGAGATTCTCTCCACAGCCAATGTCCGACTCCCCCCATCCCGGAGGTATGAACCGTGAGGGGTCAGCGGCCAAGTCGAGGCCCAAGACAGGCTCTGTCTTGGGGTAGAAAATCTCCGCGTGACGCATGGATCCCCGGAGCCTCAGGGCTTCTCTCCCCTGTCCCCTGAGAGGGGAGAGAACCAGGCAAAATCGACCCTACCCGGGCCATCGGGTACCCATGGAAGGGTGCCTCGCCGTCGGGTAGAAAAGCCAGCACCTCAGCCTCTCTGTCCTGGAGCTCCTGAGGTGCCCAGGAGCTCGGGGGCTCACGCCCTGTCCCCTACTGCGGAGATTCTCTCCACAGCCAATGTCCGACTCCCCCCATCCCGGAGGTATGAACCGTGAGGGGTCAGCGGCCAAGTCGAGGCCCAAGACAGGCTCTGTCTTGGGGTAGAGAACCGGCGCGTGACGCATGGAGCTCCTGAGGTGCCCAGGAGCTCGGGGGCTCACGCCCTGTCCCCTACTGCGGAGATTCTCTCCACAGCCAATGTCCGACTCCCCCCATCCCGGTTGTATGAACCGTGAGGGGTCAGCGGCCGAGTCGAGGCCCAAGACAGGCTCTGTCTTGGGGTAGAAAATCTCGGCGTGACGCATGGATCCCCGGAGCTGCAGGGCTTCTCTCCCCTGTCCCTTGAGAGGGGAGAGAACCAGGCAAAATCGACCCTACCCGGGCCGTCGGGTACCCATGGAAGGGTGCCTCGCCGTCGGGTGGAAAAGTCAGCACCTCAGCCTCTCTGTCCTGGAGCTCCTGAGGTGCCCGGGAGCACCTGGGCTCTTTCCCTCGTCCCCTGCTGTGTAATTCTCTACACAGCCAATGTCCGACTCCCCCCATCCCGGTTGTATGAACCGTGAGGGGTCAGCGGCCGAGTCGAGGCCCAAGACAGGCTCTGTCTTGGGGTAGAAAGTCTCGGCGTGACGCGTGGATCCCCGGAGCTGCAGGGCTTCTCTCCCCTGTCCCTTGAGAGGGGAGAGAACCAGGCAAAATCGACCCTACCCGGGCCATCGGGTACCCATGGAAGGGTGCCTCTCCGTCGGGTGGAAAAGTCAGCACCTCAGCCTCTCTGTCCTGGAGCTCCTGAGGTGCCCGGGAGCACCTGGGCTCTTTCCCTCGTCCCCTGCTGTGTAATTCTCTACACAGCCAATGTCTGACTCCCCCCATCCCGGTTGTATGAACCGTGAGGGGTCAGCGGCCGAGTCGAGGCCCAAGACAGGCTCTGTCTTGGGGTAGAAAATCTCGGCGTGACGCATGGATCCCCGGAGCTGCAGGGCTCCTCTCCCCTGTCCCCTAGGAGGGGAGAGAACCAGGCAAATTCGACCCTACCCTGGCCATCGGGTACCCAGGGAAGGGTGCCTCTCCGTCGGGTACGGCGAGCGCACCTCGGCCTCTCGGAGGTCCTGGAGGTCCCCCCCGAGCCCAGGAGCTCCTGGGCTCTTTCCCTCGTCCCCTCCTGTGTAATTCTCTACACAGCCAATGTCCAACTCTTCCCAGCCCGGATTTATGGACCACCGGCGCGGGCCGGTGCAGCAGAACAGAGGTGCCCGACGTCGAGGCACCAAATCGGGCTAGGCGGAGGGCGCACTGCCCCATGATGCCTGGTTCTCAATAGAACGAAAGTCTGGGTCCCGGCGGACCGACGCACAGGCGCGCGCAGCGCTCTGGTGCGGCGGATTCGACGCGGACCGAGCCAGAACGAAAGTCACGGGTCCGGCGACCGACGCACAGGCGCGCGCGCGCTCTGAGGCGGCGGATTCGACGCGGACCGAGCCTGCCGTGCGGACGGCACCCACCCCACTGACCGATTGGAAATCGT
>NC_137881.1:37917800-37920300 GCF_963924005.1 Protomyctophum bolini | reverse complement strand
GGAGATGTCCCCCATCCAAAACGGACCAGGGACTGCGGAGATACGCCGGGGACCCCCGCGGACCCCCGCGGACCCCCACCCGGGCGGGAGACCCAAGGGGAGAGTCCCCGAGGTGGGCCCGGTCGCAAGGAGACGTCCCCCATCCAAAACGGACCAGGGACTGCGGAGGTACGCCGGGGACCCCCGCGGACCCCCGCGGACCCCCACCCGGGCGGGAGACCCAAGGGGAGAGTCCCCGAGGTGGGCCCGGTCGCAAGGAGACGTCCCCCATCCAAAACGGACCAGGGACTGCGGAGATACGCCGGGGACCCCCGCGGACCCCCGCGGACCCCCACCCGGGCGGGAGACCCAAGGGGAGAGTCCCCGAGGTGGGCCCGGTCGCAAGGAGACGTCCCCCATCCAAAACGGACCAGGGACTGCGGAGATACGCCGGGGACCCCCGCGGACCCCCGCGGACCCCCACCCGGGCGGGAGACCCAAGGGGAGAGTCCCCGAGGTGGGCCCGGTCGCAAGGAGACGTCCCCCGTCGAAAACGGACCAGGGACTGCGGAGATACGCCGGGGACCCCCGCGGACCCCCGCGGACCCCCACCCGGGCGGGAGACCCAAGGGGAGAGTCCCCGAGGTGGGCCCGGTCGCAAGGAGACGTCCCCCGTCGAAAACGGACCAGGGACTGCTGAGATACGCTGGGGACCCCCGCGGACCCCCGCGGACCCCCACTTGGGCGCGAGACCCCCGGGGCTGAGTCCCCGAGGTCGGCCCGGTCGCAACGAGATTCCCCCCGGGCGAAACGGACCAGGGACGGCCGAGATACGCCCGGACCCCTTCGCGGACCCCCCGCGGACCCCCGGCGGACCCCCGGCCCTAGCATGGACCTCCGGAGCTGCTGGGCTTCTCTCCCCTGTCCCCTGAGAGGGGAGAGAACCAGGCAAATTCGACCCTATCCGGGCCATCGGGTACCCATGGAAGGGTGCCTCGCCGTCGGGTAGAAAAGCCAGCACCTCAGCCTCTCTGTCCTGGAGCTCCTGAGGTCCGCGCGAGCCGCGCGAGCGTGGGCCGTTCCGCGGGCGCGGCGCGCGCGAAAATCCGCGAAAAACATATTTTTGGCGCGCGCAAAAGAGGCCACAGCTCGGGAACGCAGCGTCGCCCGGCGACGGCGGAGGGCTCCACGGATGCGGACCGGCGAGGCGCACGCGGTGGTGCCGGCCGCGCGAGCGTGGGCCGTTCTGCGGGCGCGGCGCGCGCGAAAAACCGCGAAAAACATATTTTCGGCGCGCATTTCGGCGCGCAAAAGAGGCCACAGCTCGGGAACGCAGCGTCGCCCGGCGACGGCGGAGGGCTCCACGGATGCGGACCGGCGAGGCGCACGCGGTGGTGCCGGCCGCGCGAGCGTGGGCCGTTCTGCGGGCGCGGCGCGCGCGAAAAACCGCGAAAAACATATTTTCGGCGCGCATTTCGGCGCGCAAAAGAGGCCACAGCTCGGGAACGCAGCGTCGCCCGGCGACGGCGGAGGGCTCCACGGATGCGGACCGGCGAGGCGCACGCGGTGGTGCCGGCCGCGCGAGCGTGGGCCGTTCTGCGTGCGCGGCGCGCGCGAAAAACCGCGAAAAACATATTTTCGGCGCGCATTTCGGCGCGCAAAAGAGGCCACAGCTCGGGAACGCAGCGTCGCCCGGCGACGGCGGAGGGCTCCACGGATGCGGACCGGCGAGGCGCACGCGGTGGTGCCGGCCGCGCGGGTGTGGGCCGTTCCGCGGGCGCGGCGCGCGCGAAAAACCGCGAAAAACATATTTTCGGCGCGCATTTCGGCGCGCAAAAGAGGCCACAGCTCGGGAACGCAGCGTCGCCCGGCGACGGCGGAGGGCTCCACGGATGCGGACCGGCGAGGCGCACGCGGTGGTGCCGGCCGCGCAGGCGTGGGCCGTTCCGCGGGCGCGGCGCGCGCGAAAAACCGCGAAAAACATATTTTCGGCGCGCATTTCGGCGCGCAAAAGAGGCCACAGCTCGGGAACGCAGCGTCGCCCGGCGACGGCGGAGGGCTCCACGGATGCGGACCGGCGAGGCGCACGCGGTGGTGCCGGCCGCGCGGGCGTGGGCCGTTCCGCGGGCGCGGCGCGCGCGAAAAACCGCGAGAAACGGCGAAAAACATAGGAAAAAGTGGTGTATGGAGGTCTATGGGGTCTGCGGCCGAGTCGAGGCCCAAGACAGGCTCTGTCTTGGGGTAGAGAACCGGCGCGTGACGCATGGAGCTCCTGAGGTGCCCAGGAGCTCGGGGGCTCACGCCCTGTCCCCTACTGCGGAGATTCTCTCCACAGCCAATGTCCGACTCCCCCCATCCCGGAGGTATGAACCGTGAGGGGTCAGCGGCCAAGTCGAGGCCCAAGACAGGCTCTGTCTTGGGGTAGAAAATCTCCGCGTGACGCATGGATCCCCGGAGCCTCAGGGCTTCTCTCCCCTGTCCCCTGAGAGGGGAGAGAACCAGGCAAAATCGACCCTACCCG
>NC_137881.1:37902800-37907800 GCF_963924005.1 Protomyctophum bolini | reverse complement strand
CCCCCAGGAACGGTGTCTGTGCCTGGGCAGAGGTCCCCAGGGCGTGTGCCCTGTTCCCTGCCTGGCTAACTCGGTTTCGCCGACTGGAGTCGGCGATCACTGGCGGGTAGGGATAGTGGACCCTGGTGGTGTCCCCCAGGAACGGTGTCTGTGCCTGGGCAGAAGTCCCCAGGGCGTGTGCCCTGTTCCCTGCCTGGCTAACTCGGTTTCGCCGACTGGAGTCGGCGATCACTGGCGGGTAGGGATAGTGGACCCTGGTGATGTCCCCCAGGAACGGTGTCTGTGCCTGGGCCAGTAAACACCCAGTGCACACCCCCCCCTCCATGTCAGTACCCATGGTGGCCACCGGGCGCCGCCATACGAGGGGAGTGAAGGGGACCCATGGAGATTAGGCTCCATGGTCCATGACCAGGCCGAGGCCTCGGTGGGATCTCCCCCAGGAACAGTGTCTGTGCCTGGGCCAGTAAACACCCAGTGCACGGCCCTAGCTCCATGTCAGTACCCATGGTGGCCACCGGGCGCCGCCATACGAGGGGAGTGAAGGGGACCCATGGAGATTAGGCTCCATGGTCCATGACCAGGCCGAGGCCTCGGTGGGATTTCCCCCAGGAACAGTGTCTGTGCCTGGGCAGAGGTCCCCAGGGCGTGTGCCCTGGTCCCTGCCCGGAGGTCGCTGGTAGTGCATGGCCGGCTTTGGGCGCCCTTCCCCTGGGCAGGGGTCCCCAGGCAGGGTCCCTGCCTGGCTGGTAGGGACAGAGGACCCACGGTGTCGGACCCTGGTGATGTCCCCCAGCCTCGAGTGTCTGTGCCTGGGCCAGAGCTAGCCCAGGGGCCCTGGTCCCTGCCTGGGTACTTGGTTCCTGGTGATGTCCCCCAGGAACGGTGTGTGTGCCTGGGGCAGAGGTCCCCTGGGCGTGGGCCCTGGTCCCTGCCTGGCTAAGTCGGTTTCGCCGACTGGAGTCGGCGATCACTGGCAGGTAGGGATAGTGGACCCTGGTGATGTCCCCCAGGGACGAGTGTCTGTGCCTGGGCCAGTAAACACCCAGTGCACGGCCCTAGCTCCATGTCAGTACCCATGGTGGCCAGCAGGGGCGCCATACGAGGGGAGTGAAGGGGTCCCATGGAGAGTAGGCTCCATGGTCCATGACCAGGCCGAGGCCTGGGTCGGAAGGTGCCCAGGAACAGTGTCCGTGCCTGGGCCAGTAAACACCCAGTGCACACCCCCCCTCCATGTCAGTACCCATGGTGGCCAGCAGGGGCGCCATACGAGGGGAGTGAAGGGGTCCCATGGAGAGCAGGCCTCATGGTCCATGACCAGGCCGAGGCCTGGGTCGGAAGGTGCCCAGGAACAGTGTCTGTGCCTGGGCCAGTAAACACCCAGTGCACACCCCCCCTCCATGTCAGTACCCATGGTGGCCAGCAGGGGCGCCATACGAGGGGAGTGAAGGGGTCCCATGGAGAGCAGGCTCCATGGTCCATGACCAGGCCGAGGCCTGGGTCGGAAGGTGCCCAGGAACAGTGTCTGTGCCTGGGCCAGTAAACACCCAGTGCACACCCCCCCCCATCTGTCCCGGCCGCGGACCCCCGCGGACCCCCACTTGGGCGCGATACCCACGGGGCAGAGTTCCCGAGGTGGGCCCGGTCGCAAGGAGATGTCCCCCATCCAAAACGGACCAGGGACTGCGGAGATACGCCGGGGACCCCCGCGGACCCCCGCGGACCCCCACCCGGGCGGGAGACCCAAGGGGAGAGTCCCCGAGGTGGGCCCGGTCGCAAGGAGACGTCCCCCATCCAAAACGGACCAGGGACTGCGGAGGTACGCCGGGGACCCCCGCGGACCCCCGCGGACCCCCACCCGGGCGGGAGACCCAAGGGGAGAGTCCCCGAGGTGGGCCCGGTCGCAAGGAGACGTCCCCCATCCAAAACGGACCAGGGACTGCGGAGATACGCCGGGGACCCCCGCGGACCCCCGCGGACCCCCACCCGGGCGGGAGACCCAAGGGGAGAGTCCCCGAGGTGGGCCCGGTCGCAAGGAGACGTCCCCCATCCAAAACGGACCAGGGACTGCGGAGATACGCCGGGGACCCCCGCGGACCCCCGCGGACCCCCACCCGGGCGGGAGACCCAAGGGGAGAGTCCCCGAGGTGGGCCCGGTCGCAAGGAGACGTCCCCCGTCGAAAACGGACCAGGGACTGCGGAGATACGCCGGGGACCCCCGCGGACCCCCGCGGACCCCCACCCGGGCGGGAGACCCAAGGGGAGAGTCCCCGAGGTGGGCCCGGTCGCAAGGAGACGTCCCCCGTCGAAAACGGACCAGGGACTGCTGAGATACGCTGGGGACCCCCGCGGACCCCCGCGGACCCCCACTTGGGCGCGAGACCCCCGGGGCTGAGTCCCCGAGGTCGGCCCGGTCGCAACGAGATTCCCCCCGGGCGAAACGGACCAGGGACGGCCGAGATACGCCCGGACCCCTTCGCGGACCCCCCGCGGACCCCCGGCGGACCCCCGGCCCTAGCATGGACCTCCGGAGCTGCTGGGCTTCTCTCCCCTGTCCCCTGAGAGGGGAGAGAACCAGGCAAATTCGACCCTATCCGGGCCATCGGGTACCCATGGAAGGGTGCCTCGCCGTCGGGTAGAAAAGCCAGCACCTCAGCCTCTCTGTCCTGGAGCTCCTGAGGTCCGCGCGAGCCGCGCGAGCGTGGGCCGTTCCGCGGGCGCGGCGCGCGCGAAAATCCGCGAAAAACATATTTTTGGCGCGCGCAAAAGAGGCCACAGCTCGGGAACGCAGCGTCGCCCGGCGACGGCGGAGGGCTCCACGGATGCGGACCGGCGAGGCGCACGCGGTGGTGCCGGCCGCGCGAGCGTGGGCCGTTCTGCGGGCGCGGCGCGCGCGAAAAACCGCGAAAAACATATTTTCGGCGCGCATTTCGGCGCGCAAAAGAGGCCACAGCTCGGGAACGCAGCGTCGCCCGGCGACGGCGGAGGGCTCCACGGATGCGGACCGGCGAGGCGCACGCGGTGGTGCCGGCCGCGCGAGCGTGGGCCGTTCTGCGGGCGCGGCGCGCGCGAAAAACCGCGAAAAACATATTTTCGGCGCGCATTTCGGCGCGCAAAAGAGGCCACAGCTCGGGAACGCAGCGTCGCCCGGCGACGGCGGAGGGCTCCACGGATGCGGACCGGCGAGGCGCACGCGGTGGTGCCGGCCGCGCGAGCGTGGGCCGTTCTGCGTGCGCGGCGCGCGCGAAAAACCGCGAAAAACATATTTTCGGCGCGCATTTCGGCGCGCAAAAGAGGCCACAGCTCGGGAACGCAGCGTCGCCCGGCGACGGCGGAGGGCTCCACGGATGCGGACCGGCGAGGCGCACGCGGTGGTGCCGGCCGCGCGGGTGTGGGCCGTTCCGCGGGCGCGGCGCGCGCGAAAAACCGCGAAAAACATATTTTCGGCGCGCATTTCGGCGCGCAAAAGAGGCCACAGCTCGGGAACGCAGCGTCGCCCGGCGACGGCGGAGGGCTCCACGGATGCGGACCGGCGAGGCGCACGCGGTGGTGCCGGCCGCGCAGGCGTGGGCCGTTCCGCGGGCGCGGCGCGCGCGAAAAACCGCGAAAAACATATTTTCGGCGCGCATTTCGGCGCGCAAAAGAGGCCACAGCTCGGGAACGCAGCGTCGCCCGGCGACGGCGGAGGGCTCCACGGATGCGGACCGGCGAGGCGCACGCGGTGGTGCCGGCCGCGCGGGCGTGGGCCGTTCCGCGGGCGCGGCGCGCGCGAAAAACCGCGAGAAACGGCGAAAAACATAGGAAAAAGTGGTGTATGGAGGTCTATGGGGTCTGCGGCCGAGTCGAGGCCCAAGACAGGCTCTGTCTTGGGGTAGAGAACCGGCGCGTGACGCATGGAGCTCCTGAGGTGCCCAGGAGCTCGGGGGCTCACGCCCTGTCCCCTACTGCGGAGATTCTCTCCACAGCCAATGTCCGACTCCCCCCATCCCGGAGGTATGAACCGTGAGGGGTCAGCGGCCAAGTCGAGGCCCAAGACAGGCTCTGTCTTGGGGTAGAAAATCTCCGCGTGACGCATGGATCCCCGGAGCCTCAGGGCTTCTCTCCCCTGTCCCCTGAGAGGGGAGAGAACCAGGCAAAATCGACCCTACCCGGGCCATCGGGTACCCATGGAAGGGTGCCTCGCCGTCGGGTAGAAAAGCCAGCACCTCAGCCTCTCTGTCCTGGAGCTCCTGAGGTGCCCAGGAGCTCGGGGGCTCACGCCCTGTCCCCTACTGCGGAGATTCTCTCCACAGCCAATGTCCGACTCCCCCCATCCCGGAGGTATGAACCGTGAGGGGTCAGCGGCCAAGTCGAGGCCCAAGACAGGCTCTGTCTTGGGGTAGAGAACCGGCGCGTGACGCATGGAGCTCCTGAGGTGCCCAGGAGCTCGGGGGCTCACGCCCTGTCCCCTACTGCGGAGATTCTCTCCACAGCCAATGTCCGACTCCCCCCATCCCGGTTGTATGAACCGTGAGGGGTCAGCGGCCGAGTCGAGGCCCAAGACAGGCTCTGTCTTGGGGTAGAAAATCTCGGCGTGACGCATGGATCCCCGGAGCTGCAGGGCTTCTCTCCCCTGTCCCTTGAGAGGGGAGAGAACCAGGCAAAATCGACCCTACCCGGGCCGTCGGGTACCCATGGAAGGGTGCCTCGCCGTCGGGTGGAAAAGTCAGCACCTCAGCCTCTCTGTCCTGGAGCTCCTGAGGTGCCCGGGAGCACCTGGGCTCTTTCCCTCGTCCCCTGCTGTGTAATTCTCTACACAGCCAATGTCCGACTCCCCCCATCCCGGTTGTATGAACCGTGAGGGGTCAGCGGCCGAGTCGAGGCCCAAGACAGGCTCTGTCTTGGGGTAGAAAGTCTCGGCGTGACGCGTGGATCCCCGGAGCTGCAGGGCTTCTCTCCCCTGTCCCTTGAGAGGGGAGAGAACCAGGCAAAATCGACCCTACCCGGGCCATCGGGTACCCATG
>NC_137881.1:37887800-37892800 GCF_963924005.1 Protomyctophum bolini | reverse complement strand
GAGGGGAGTGAAGGGGACCCATGGAGATTAGGCTCCATGGTCCATGACTAGGCCGAGGCCTCGGTGGGATTTCCCCCAGGAACAGTGTCTGTGCCTGGGCAGAGGTCCCCAGGGCGCGGGTCCTGGTCCCTGCCCAGGGGTCTCTGGTAGTGCATGGCCGGCTTGGGGCGCCCTTCCCCTGGGCAGGGGTCCCCAGGGCGTGTGCCCTGGTCCCTGCCTGGCTGGTAGGGACAGAGGACCCACGGTGTCGGACCCTGGTGATGTCCCCCAGCCTCGAGTGTCTGTGCCTGGGCCAGAGCTAGCCCAGGGGCCCTGGTCCCTGCCTGGGTACTTGGTTCCTGGTGATGTCCCCCAGGAACGGTGTGTGTGTGCCTGGGGCAGAGGTCCCCTGGGCGTGGGCCCTGGTCCCTGCCTGGCTAACTCGGTTTCGCCGACTGGAGTCGGCGATCACTGGCAGGTAGGGATAGTGGACCCTGGTGATGTCCCCCAGGGACGAGTGTCTGTGCCTGGGCCAGTAAACACCCAGTGCACGGCCCTAGCTCCATGTCAGTACCCATGGTGGCCAGCAGGGGCGCCATACGAGGGGAGTGAAGGGGTCCCATGGAGAGTAGGCTCCATGGTCCATGACCAGGCCGAGGCCTGGGTCGGAAGGTGCCCAGGAACAGTGTCCGTGCCTGGGCCAGTAAACACCCAGTGCACACCCCCCCTCCATGTCAGTACCCATGGTGGCCAGCAGGGGCGCCATACGAGGGGAGTGAAGGGGTCCCATGGAGAGCAGGCTCCATGGTCCATGACTAGGCCGAGGCCTGGGTCGGAAGGTGCCCAGGAACAGTGTCTGTGCCTGGGCCAGTAAACACCCAGTGCACACCCCCCCTCCATGTCAGTACCCATGGTGGCCAGCAGGGGCGCCATACGAGGGGAGTGAAGGGGTCCCATGGAGAGCAGGCTCCATGGTCCATGACCAGGCCGAGGCATGGGTCAGAAGGTGCCCAGGAACAGTGTCTGTGCCTGGGCCAGTAAACACCCAGTGCACACCCCCCCTCCATGTCAGTACCCATGGTGGCCACCAGGGGCGCCATACGAGGGGGGTGAAGGGGGCCCATGGAGAGTAGGCTCCATGGTCCATGACTAGGCCGAGGCATGGGTCAGAAGGTGCCCAGGAACAGTGTCTGTGCCTGGGCCAGTAAACACCCAGTGCACACCCCCCCTCCATGTCAGTACCCATGGTGGCCAGCAGGGGCGCCATACGAGGGGGGTGAAGGGGGCCCATGGAGAGTAGGCTCCATGGTCCATGACCAGGCCGAGGCCTGAGTCGGAAGGTGCCCAGGAACAGTGTCTGTGCCTGGGCCAGTAAACACCCAGTGCACACCCCCCCTCCATGTCAGTACCCATGGTGGCCAGCAGGGGCGCCATACGAGGGGAGTGAAGGGGTCCCATGGAGAGCAGGCTCCATGGTCCATGACCAGGCCGAGGCATGGGTCAGAAGGTGCCCAGGAACAGTGTCTGTGCCTGGGCCAGTAAACACCCAGTGCACACCCCCCCTCCATGTCAGTACCCATGGTGGCCACCAGGGGCGCCATACGAGGGGGGTGAAGGGGGCCCATGGAGAGTAGGCTCCATGGTCCATGACTAGGCCGAGGCATGGGTCAGAAGGTGCCCAGGAACAGTGTCTGTGCCTGGGCCAGTAAACACCCAGTGCACACCCCCCCCCATCTGTCCCGGCCGCGGACCCCCGCGGACCCGCACTTGGGCGCGATACCCACGGGGCAGAGTCCCCGAGGTGGGCCCGGTCGCAAGGAGACGTCCCCCGTCGAAAACGGACCAGGGACAGCTGAGATACGCTGGGGACCCCCGCGGACCCCCGCGGACCCCCACCCGGGCGGGAGACCCAAGGGGAGAGTCCCCGAGGTGGGCCCGGTCGCAAGGAGACGTCCCCCGTCGAAAATGGACCAGGGACGGCCGAGATACGCCCGGACCCCTTCGCGGACCCCCCGCGGACCCCCGGCGGACCCCCGGCCCTAGCATGGACCTCCGGAGCTGCTGGGCTTCTCTCCCCTGTCCCCTGAGAGGGGAGAGAACCAGGCAAATTCGACCCTATCCGGGCCATCGGGTACCCATGGAAGGGTGCCTCGCCGTCGGGTAGAAAAGCCAGCACCTCAGCCTCTCTGTCCTGGAGCTCCTGAGGTCCGCGCGCGCGGCGCGCGCGAAAATCCGCGAAAAACATATTTTTGGCGCGCGCAAAAGAGGCCACAGCTCGGGAACGCAGCGTCGCCCGGCGACGGCGGAGGGCTCCACGGATGCGGACCGGCGAGGCGCACGCGGTGGTGCCGGCCGCGCGAGCGTGGGCCGTTCTGCGGGCGCGGCGCGCGCGAAAAACCGCGAAAAACATATTTTCGGCGCGCATTTCGGCGCGCAAAAGAGGCCACAGCTCGGGAACGCAGCGTCGCCCGGCGACGGCGGAGGGCTCCACGGATGCGGACCGGCGAGGCGCACGCGGTGGTGCCGGCCGCGCGAGCGTGGGCCGTTCTGCGGGCGCGGCGCGCGCGAAAAACCGCGAAAAACATATTTTCGGCGCGCATTTCGGCGCGCAAAAGAGGCCACAGCTCGGGAACGCAGCGTCGCCCGGCGACGGCGGAGGGCTCCACGGATGCGGACCGGCGAGGCGCACGCGGTGGTGCCGGCCGCGCGAGCGTGGGCCGTTCTGCGGGCGCGGCGCGCGCGAAAAACCGCGAAAAACATATTTTCGGCGCGCATTTCGGCGCGCAAAAGAGGCCACAGCTCGGGAACGCAGCGTCGCCCGGCGACGGCGGAGGGCTCCACGGATGCGGACCGGCGAGGCGCACGCGGTGGTGCCGGCCGCGCGAGCGTGGGCCGTTCTGCGGGCGCGGCGCGCGCGAAAAACCGCGAAAAACATATTTTCGGCGCGCATTTCGGCGCGCAAAAGAGGCCACAGCTCGGGAACGCAGCGTCGCCCGGCGACGGCGGAGGGCTCCACGGATGCGGACCGGCGAGGCGCACGCGGTGGTGCCGGCCGCGCGAGCGTGGGCCGTTCTGCGGGCGCGGCGCGCGCGAAAAACCGCGAAAAACATATTTTCGGCGCGCATTTCGGCGCGCAAAAGAGGCCACAGCTCGGGAACGCAGCGTCGCCCGGCGACGGCGGAGGGCTCCACGGATGCGGACCGGCGAGGCGCACGCGTTGGTGCCGGCCGCGCGGGCGTGGGCCGTTCCGCGGGCGCGGCGCGCGCGAAAAACCGCGAGAAACGGCGAAAAACATAGGAAAAAGTGGTGTATGGAGGTCTATGGGGTCTGCGGCCGAGTCGAGGCCCAAGACAGGCTCTGTCTTGGGGTAGAGAACCGGCGCGTGACGCATGGAGCTCCTGAGGTGCCCAGGAGCTCGGGGGCTCACGCCCTGTCCCCTACTGCGGAGATTCTCTCCACAGCCAATGTCCGACTCCCCCCATCCCGGAGGTATGAACCGTGAGGGGTCAGCGGCCAAGTCGAGGCCCAAGACAGGCTCTGTCTTGGGGTAGAAAATCTCCGCGTGACGCATGGATCCCCGGAGCCTCAGGGCTTCTCTCCCCTGTCCCCTGAGAGGGGAGAGAACCAGGCAAAATCGACCCTACCCGGGCCATCGGGTACCCATGGAAGGGTGCCTCGCCGTCGGGTAGAAAAGCCAGCACCTCAGCCTCTCTGTCCTGGAGCTCCTGAGGTGCCCAGGAGCTCGGGGGCTCACGCCCTGTCCCCTACTGCGGAGATTCTCTCCACAGCCAATGTCCGACTCCCCCCATCCCGGAGGTATGAACCGTGAGGGGTCAGCGGCCAAGTCGAGGCCCAAGACAGGCTCTGTCTTGGGGTAGAGAACCGGCGCGTGACGCATGGAGCTCCTGAGGTGCCCAGGAGCTCGGGGGCTCACGCCCTGTCCCCTACTGCGGAGATTCTCTCCACAGCCAATGTCCGACTCCCCCCATCCCGGTTGTATGAACCGTGAGGGGTCAGCGGCCGAGTCGAGGCCCAAGACAGGCTCTGTCTTGGGGTAGAAAATCTCGGCGTGACGCATGGATCCCCGGAGCTGCAGGGCTTCTCTCCCCTGTCCCTTGAGAGGGGAGAGAACCAGGCAAAATCGACCCTACCCGGGCCATCGGGTACCCATGGAAGGGTGCCTCTCCGTCGGGTGGAAAAGTCAGCACCTCAGCCTCTCTGTCCTGGAGCTCCTGAGGTGCCCGGGAGCACCTGGGCTCTTTCCCTCGTCCCCTGCTGTGTAATTCTCTACACAGCCAATGTCTGACTCCCCCCATCCCGGTTGTATGAACCGTGAGGGGTCAGCGGCCGAGTCGAGGCCCAAGACAGGCTCTGTCTTGGGGTAGAAAATCTCGGCGTGACGCATGGATCCCCGGAGCTGCAGGGCTTCTCTCCCCTGTCCCTTGAGAGGGGAGAGAACCAGGCAAAATCGACCCTACCCGGGCCATCGGGTACCCATGGAAGGGTGCCTCTCCGTCGGGTGGAAAAGTCAGCACCTCAGCCTCTCTGTCCTGGAGCTCCTGAGGTGCCCGGGAGCACCTGGGCTCTTTCCCTCGTCCCCTGCTGTGTAATTCTCTACACAGCCAATGTCCGACTCCCCCCATCCCGGTTGTATGAACCGTGAGGGGTCAGCGGCCGAGTCGAGGCCCAAGACAGGCTCTGTCTTGGGGTAGAAAATCTCGGCGTGACGCATGGATCCCCGGAGCTGCAGGGCTCCTCTCCCCTGTCCCCTAGGAGGGGAGAGAACCAGGCAAATTCGACCCTACCCTGGCCATCGGGTACCCAGGGAAGGGTGCCTCTCCGTCGGGTACGGCGAGCGCACCTCGGCCTCTCGGAGGTCCTGGAGGTCCCCCCCGAGCCCAGGAGCTCCTGGGCTCTTTCCCTCGTCCCCTCCTGTGTAATTCTCTACACAGCCAATGTCCAACTCTTCCCAGCCCGGATTTATGGACCACCGGCGCGGGCCGGTGCAGCAGAACAGAGGT
>NC_137881.1:37663100-37882600 GCF_963924005.1 Protomyctophum bolini | reverse complement strand
AAACTGTGTGGGACTCTGTAGAAGCGTCGCCCGATCTTGGAGTTCTGCTCCTTCCACGCACCAAGAGGCACTACAGGGGCCCTCTGTTCAAATCTCCTCCGGTACTTTCTGAAAAGGAGCACATGTTGGAACTAGAGCAGCATCGCCTTCCAACAACACATCTAGTCCATGAGTCAGCTTTCTAGCCGTGCTTCAAACCAGCATGATGCAACGCCTAATAAAAACAAAGAATTCAGCTGCTCTGTTTTCCCAGAACGCAGGAGACTCTGTGGCTAAGCTAGCTAGTTTCTTGGTACATTTGTGGTCGTAGTGGTTACATCTGTCATTAAACAAAAGTATGATTATTTGCGATTATCTTATTTTTAAGGGTAATTGTTGAATAATTGCAATATTACACTAAAGGGGCCACCCCCTCTCGTGTAATATTGCTTAAATTGTAACCAAATGGACCCTCATAGATATTTTACTCTCTGAAGAGTAAAATTATTGTTAAACATCTGCATCACTTAATTTACACAAATTAGAGAATGTAGAAGAATTGTCATTTTGATCAACGTGTTTGACAACAAAATACATTTTGGGTCTGAGAGACTTAAATCTCATCAAGTAGTGGTCCGTGGCTGAAATGTCAAATAAATAATGGAACTTGACATGAAAAGGGTTGAAAACCACTGCCATAACCCATGCATTAAGACCTGAGGCTGATTCTAAATCAGTTTTCTGAACAGTCAGGCAGAAAACCTCATATATATATATATATATATATCTCACACACACACTTTTGTAAATTAAGACCCGATCATACATACAACCTCACAAAAGTAAAAGCAATTTTTGGACATGAATTTTTCACCGTACAGACTATATATATAGCTAAAATCTAAAATTACATGTGTTTTTTTAAACCATGTTGAACATGAATGTGTTAATGACTCCAGATGTCTTTTGATTTGTGCTTAAGATAGCAGCAGTCGATAGTGCCAGACTGCACCTTATTGACCCCGAGAGCCACCATAGGCGCGAGATCATTTGGCATGTAACCAACGACGTAAAAATGAACTGCACCCAGTCGGAAGATAGCTACAATACTTGCTAGCACCGCTTTGCAGCTTGTGAACATCCATTTCCGGAGTTACACTAGAGAACGCAGACAAGCCACGTTGCTTTTCAGACACAGTTGCTTTCACTGCAGTCAGCTCAGAGCCACTGTTGCGGGGGAAACAAGCAACGAGGTCTATGAAAACAAGCCTTAAAGAAGCAACTATAGGCCACATGAGCACTCTTGCTGTGTATATTAAACAGTAAAACTATTATAGTAAAGTAACTGTTATCAACCCCCAGGAAGGCTCCATGGAAATGAAAATAATAATACAACCTGCTACAAATAGCAGATCTACAAGCATCATTGGGATGTGTTAGAAGAAGTGAACTGCCATTTTCACTGTTCATCATACAAGGAAAGGAGGTATTCTGTAGGGCCTAATAAGAGGATAAAAGGAGATGGCAGGGCACGGCAACTTGCCTTCACAAATTAATAAAGTTATATTTTTGAGGTTTAACCCATTTAGGCCTGATGTCGAAATAAAAAAAAATGTCTTCTAAATCATGATAGTTTTCTGAAATATGTTTCTATATCAGTGGTGCTCTAGCCTCGATACCCAGGCTTTCATTTCGTCTGCGCGAAAGATGAAAGATGAAAGTGGTGCTCAATCTTTCATGTCAAGAACCCCCAGAATTATCTGTATTTGGCCACGGACACCCATCTGAAAATATTTTGTTCCAGGGACCCCCACAGACGCAAAGATTTGAGTTAAAAACTTTCGCTCTGAAAGAATATATATTCAAAGATTTGCGCCAGATTGTAGATCTGCTATTTTTCAATAGCTTAAATATAACATAATGCTTAACACCAGACATGTGCTGGAGGCAAATCCTGAGACTTCCATTCTTTAACGATCTTCCTGCCCACCATTAATGCTGTATGAATCCAGTCAGCTAGAGGCGCGGGGAGGTGTTTTAATGGCGATGGAGGATCACCCAGAATAAACAGAGCAGGTGTATAAGGAATATCCTGGTTTGTGATTTGCATTATATTCTCATGAATAGCACACCATAGACTAGTCTGTGCCCTCGGGCACTCCCACAATGAATAAGTGTACCTGGTCCTCACCACACCTCCAGCAAACCGGACTCTCTCTGAGCTTAGCCCTGAACAATCTTGTCGGTGTCCAATAGACTCTTATTCATTTATTTTAAATTGAACTAACTAAGTTCACGACATAAAGTTGTATTGAAATTAAATTGTTTACATTGGTGGGTTGCTGGCCACAGGCTCACCAAGTAAAAATAAAACGGAGGAATTGTTCAATGAGTTTATATTTCAATCTGTTGGAATAAATGCATCAAGACAGTTCTGGTAAAGATCTCCAAAGTCCAAACATGATGCTACATTCATTGTAGAGACATCTGTAGCATGATGTGGATGAATAAGCTGCTCTCAAATCAACCTCATACTGTGGTTTTGTGGTTATAAATGCTGATCAAAATCTAAGCCATTTGATTGATATACAACTAGAAAAGTCTAAATTTTGGAAAAATTGCAAAGTCTGGTTGCCGCAATCGCTTATATAGGCCCCTCCCACTATTGTTGCTAGCCAATTACATTGTCACATCACCCCTGTGGTCATGTGTAAGTAATTTGGAGGGGATTTATTTATCCCCCCAAAAATAAAATTCTGCAACAAACAGCTACATTATTTGCATTTGCGGTGCCCCCTATGAATGAAAATGGAATTGCTTTTGGCTCTGGGTTGATTAAACCCAGAGCCAACCCAGACATGCAATTCAAATTTGTGATGGATTGGACATTCCGTTTGTGATTTGTGACATCGTTTTGTAAAAATAGGCCCCTCCCACTAACTTCGGACAACGATTATGGCCGAACGATACGGACTACCAAACTTCTACACCTTTCATTCAACTCCCCCCCCAGCCTCCCCACCTTCCCTCCTTCTCCTACCATGTGATGTTTCTAATTCTCTTCTCATTGATATAAAGGAAGGCAAGCATGCGTGTAGCAGCAGGTGGAGGAGGTGTGTGAAGACACTGTCTGTGGACCTGCTCCGACAACCATCATAGTGTCTTTTTTGAGTTGGGCATTTTCAGTGTTGCGAGTCATATCCTACTCAAACTAAATAAATTCCCCATCAACAATAATAATAACCGCTTTCACCTATTGGTCTGGAACAGTAAAAAAAATGACGACGCAACCCTTACTACCTAAAGCTACTGCCAATCCATACCATCATCATCAGAATGATTTTAATTGTATGTTTTCACACACAGAGAGAGAGAGAGAGAGAGAGAATCGATGAGCGGATGAAATACCTGCATGTGAGGTCAGATGGATGCTGCCATTGTGTGCTGTCAGAACGTGGCTGTCCGGCCACATGGGTCATCAGGTTCAGCAACTCTGTCTTTGCGTGTGTGACTGTCGAGACTAGCCGGGAATGAGAACAAAAACAACCCATTTAGACCCGAGGACGGTTCTACAAAGGTCTTCTAAATCAGTTTTCTGAAATACCTATTTTTCTTTATCAATGGTGCTCAATATTTCATGTCAAGGACCCCCAAATAATATATGTAATTGGCCGACCCCCCCCCCCTCCCCCTATCTGAAAATATGGTGTTCCAGCGACCCCACAATAGCAAAGATTTGACATAAAAACGTTGGCTCTGAAAGAAAATATATTCAAAGATTTGCGCCACATTTTCACGACCTTTCAGCATAGCGTAGCTATTTTTCAATAGCTTTCAAACACCAAAAGGGGTTCCCGCTCAGAATGGGTTAAATAATACACATGCATATTATGAAGGCTACAAGTTGCTGGATAAGATGGGAAGATGTGCATTATAATATACTCACTCTGTGCATCAGCAGGATGCTCAGTCATGTGTCTTTTGACCATGTCAATGTAGGCTAGCTTCTTCTGCAGCCACTCATTTTCAACCGTTGGTCTGCAAGAGTAAAATAAATATGATCATGCAACCCATACATCTTTTTTGTCTCCTTAGAATAACGACACGTGGGGAACTATGCACAAACAAATTAATTTCATCCACTGTTACTTGTGAGACCGTGATGTGACAATAAAGTTGATTCTAATTTCCAATCAAGGTTGACAGTATGTAAAATAGCGTCATCATCGGCATTATTTTATTCACCAAATAATATATGCTTTCACAAATGGGGATGTGGACTTGGTGAGGTTGGTTTAATTACATCAAGTTCTCAGTTTAGACAGACAACAAATTGAAAAGGAAAAAAATCACAGCTGTGTGAACCTCTCTCTCGCTCTCTCTCTCAGGCAACAGTTCAGCACTATCTCTCTTTCTCTCTGTTTCTGGCACAACAGTGCCACTGTTGCCCCTACTGGTACTTTAAACATAGTAACATAGTCCCATAGTGACATTGCTGTTCCTTGGAGTGGTCGCACCACTCAAAAACCAGCAGCATAAGTACTGTGTTGGGTCACCTCACCACAAACCACCAGAATAGCTTCAATGCGTCTTGCATAATAGACTTCACTCTGCAAGTCTCTACAACTCTATTGGAGGGATGGAACACCACAAACGCGGTGTTTAGGGCAGTGTTGTTTTTGGCAGCAAATTTCTATTTTAGTTTAGTCATAGCCTTTGGACTGAAACTTCATTTAGTTTTTGTCATATTTTAGTCACCTGGAATGTCTTAGTGTTAGTCTAGTTTTAGTCGACTAAACGTCATAAGATTTTAGTCGACTAAATCTACAGTTGATTTAGTCGACTAAAATGTATTTTGGCGGGCCTTGATGCCGTCGTAATGAGTGTTTTTACACTTGCTGAAAATAGACGATCTACAAGCTCACAACGCGACGCGTTGTGAGCTTGTAGATCGGCTATTTTCAGCATGCAACCAAAGTGTAAAATGACTTATACTGGATATCTTGTCCACTAGTCCCTTCCTAACATTTTAGTCTAGTTTTTATTTGTCTACGAAATTGTCAGTATATTTAGTCTTAGTTTTAGTCATCGTAGCTTAATTTTTCATTTAGTTTCCATTCGTTTTTGTGAGTGAAAAAAGGTAGTCGACGAACATTTTTCGTCTTAGTTTTAGTCGACGAAAACAACACTGGTTTAGGGTGCATATGGCTTTGGTCCATGCACCACTCAGTTCACAGGGGTGTGATTTTATTTAGACGAGAGGCTGGTCTGCATTTATGCGAGCCCCGGAAGTCATCGGTGCTATGGACCAGAGCTGGAGTGCCTAACGCACTCTTTGGTTCGATTACCGACAGGCTGGACCATTTACTGCATGTCCACTCTCTAAACATCTGGATAAAAGCTGAAAAGCCAGCAAAATTACCAAAACATGTATTTGCATGAATAAATATGATTGCATTTGCTCATATGATATGTGGGCAAAATAATAACAGTATCATCAAATGTTTTTACATGTTCTCATCTTTGGTTCATTGACCAAACTGCTCCCTCTAGAGGATACTCAGGGAAGTGCACTACCTTGATGTGGATCTGTCAGCATGTCCTCTCTTGGTGGGTTTTGGTTGTACAGAACTCGCAACTTTGTGTTCTGGCTGCTCGGTCTTGATCCGTTTGGCCACCGGCCCACCGCTACAGAAAAAAAATAAGTCAGGAATTGTTTAATGAGCTTATGTTTCAATTGGGAGATGTTCACCGGGACTGGCATGATGCAGTTATTAGCCTACATACAGTCATTGTAGAGACATCTGTAGCATGCTTTGGATGTGCTCTCAAAACAACCTAAATGTTTGCACGTAGTTTTGTGGTCACTACTCCTAGAGACACTGATGCACATGCGGTTATGAATAGTGATCACAATCCAAGGCTTCTAAAAGGCCTATTCATACTCAAGTTAGATGATAAGGTGACCACAGACAACTACAACATGACATTGATTGATTGATTAATTTATTAACAGTTTGCAGAATGGGTACATTTCAACATGAAAGCACAACTCAATACAAAGACTTACTGTGGACAAGACACTGATAAAGCATTACACTTGTTCACAACAGGGTCCACCATTTTCAATTCATCAGAACATTTAGAGACGTACAAATATACATGTGCGTCATGTAAGGAGGTAAAAAAGGGAAAAGAAACTTATTCAGTAAGAGGGAGAGGATTCTGATTTTACGGGGGCCAGTTTCGAATTGCAGCAGTCCGTTGGTGCCCTTTGAGAGCGGTAGAGCGTTCCACATTTTGGTGGCATAGGAGTGAAATTAATTTAGTCCCTTGTTTATGCCGAATCTGGGTTGAGCATGGTTTGTTGAACTCCCTCTGGCGTGGGTGTGAACTTTGTTGACAATAAGGAAGTATTTAGACAGGTGCAAGATGACCCATTGCAAGATGCTGTACTCTGTCATCAACCCTAAAATGGGCAGGGGTGAGGTGGGTTCGGGCAGTGAGGCCAAGTAGTAGCCTGACCAAGTTGTTTTGGGAAGTCTGGAGCCTTGTTTTATAAGGGCCTTTGAGGTGCTGTGAACATCACGCAGTGGTGGTAAGCGACTCACATCTCACTGTTTTTACTAACCGCCGTTTCGGCCTTAACCCATTTTGGTGTTTTAAACATTATGTTATAATTTAGCTAATGAAAAATAGCAGATCTGCACGCTACGAGCTTGTAGGTCTGCTATTTTTTTTTTATCGTAAAAATGTGGCGCAAATCTATGAATATATATTCTTTCAAAGTGAATGTTTTTAACTCGGGTCTAAATGGGTTAAACCAGATTGATACAACTTATAAGTTATATAACTACAACCTGGGAATCATCAGGAAAAAAACACAGAAGTGCATTACCTTGATGTAGATTTGTCAGCATGTTCTCTCTCGGTGGGTTCTGTGTGCGCCGACCTCGCACAGTCGTGTTCCGGCTGCTCCGAGTTGATCCGTTTGTGTTGCTGTGTCGTTATGGCCAGATTGGACACATTATGCAAGGCACCTGCATTCACTTTTGTGTAAGAGTTGTTCAAACTGGCCAGCGGCCCACCGCTAAAGTAAAAAAAAAAAAAAGTTTAATGAGCTTTTTTGTTCACCAGGACCGTCATGATGCAGTTATTCCAACAGACATGCTACGTTCATTGTAGAGACTCTGTAGCATGCTGTGGATGTGCTCTCAAAACAACCTAAACATTTACTTTGCACACAGTTCTGTAGGTTACTACTCCGAGACGCTGTGACGTATACGGTTATAAATACTTAGTGATCAAAATCTAAGCCATTAAGATTGACACAACTAGAACTACAACCTGGGAGTCATCAGAAAAATTATCAGATGTACATTACCTCGATATAGATTTCACAGCATGTTCTCTCTTGGCGGGTGGTGGGTAGTACGCTAGCTGCTCTCTGTTGATCAGACATGTGTGTTGGTGTGGTGGTACGGCCGCATGATTCAACACTCTTGGACGTAAGACACCAGTATTCTCTTTTGTCCCAGCGTTGTTCAAACTGGCCATCGGCCCACAGCTAAATTAACAAACAAACAGAGGAATTGTTTAATGAGCATATGATTCAATTTGGAGATCTTCATGATGCATTATTCCGACATGCTACATTGTAGAGATATCTCTACAGCATGCTGTGGACATGTGCTCTCAAAACAACCTAAATGGTTGCGCATAGTTTTGTGGTCACTATACTCCTAGCAGACACTGATGCAGTGATGCATACGGTTATAATTAAATAGAGATCAAAATCAAAGCCATTTAGACTGACCACTATTTAATTATAACCGTATGCATCACTGCATCAGTGTCTGCTAGGAGTTAGTAAAACCTGGGAATCATCATGAAAAAAACACAGATGTACCTTGACGTAGATTTGTGAGCATGTTCTCTCTTGATGGGTTTTGGATGGGCCAAACTCGTAACTTTGTGTTCTGGCTGTTCCATCTTGATCCGCTTGGGTTGGTGTGGTGGTGATATATTTTTTCTTTTCTTCTTCTTCTTTGACTTATCCTGGAAAAGACCTGGAAAACAGACAACTACGTTAGTATAGAAACTGTGGGCTACTTCAGTAACCATGGTTCTTTAAAGGATGAGACCACCTTTGAAGAGGGTACTTTGTGCCATTTTAATAACACAATGTACCCAGAATTTACCGGGCAGAGTCATTTATTCTACTACGGCATTTCCGGGTTTTGCTTGCGCCAATCTGGTTGGATTGATTTTATTTAATGATTAAAATAGTGCATTTTAGAGAGAAGCTGGGGACCTGAGACGCTTCCCAGCTCCGAGAATAGACTTTTACCAATTGGTCTAGCAGGCTTTGGTTCGGTGAGTAGTTACGTCGTTTTGTTTATTTTCTGGGATTTGAAAATCCTCGCACGGGAGTGAGAATATCACCAGAGGGCTGCGGGAGAGGGACTTCCACAGGGCGTCAGAGAGAGACTCGCTGTAAGCACTGGACCAGGGCTAGTCACATATGCATTTCTTTGAAAGAAACAGCTTTTTTTTTTTTCTTCTACTTGGGCTACATATCCATGCCATATATCAAATTAAACCTTAGGATGTCAAGTGTAATTTGAAAAAAGTTTCTAGCATGTACCATTGTGAAAATATTAGGCTCTGAAAGCAGCACTGTCTTTGTGGATTTGTGACACCGATCTGCTTATCCACTGCTTATATTTTCACAATGGTACATGCTAGAAACGTATTTCGTAGACAAAGTAGACACAATTATCTTTAATTTGATATATGGAATGGGTACGTAGCCATAATAGAACCTAGCCTATAGCTAACTGAAACTTCAAACGCATCTAACTCTGAATAGTGTTCTCAGCACCATGTTTTTTGTGAAAACACAATGTATTCAAGTGTTGACATCTACATAACAGAGTTAGTTATCAACTCAGACATTCTACTTCTTCTTTTGAGATATTCCGTATCCTTATATCCGCCAAACATTTTGAGTAATTAATTCAATTAATTAATTAGTTTGATTGATAAAGTAAGGGGTAGGCACTGCATCTTTTTTGCAGCTAAGCATGGCGCGGCACCATGCCAATAACATTGCCCAGGAAACCCTGGGGGTAGGGTAGGTACCTTCACAAAAAGCATGCAGTAATCCTGGTCTCTAAACTACATCCCCCTGGTCAGCCGGGGCGCATGATGGAGTTGAAAGGAACTGGTCGGAAATAACGTGTTCCTTCCAAGCGCTACGTCCGGCCGGGGAAACTCTCCTGTCAGGTGAAAAGAAGCAGCTTGGACTCCTCATGCATAGAAGGAAGCATGAGGTCAGTCCGCTTGACATCAGTGGTATTTTGGCAAACAAACTCTTATATTGTATTTTTGACATCTGTTACCACGGATACATAGCAGTGTGACGCCACACCAAGTATAAGGTCTACCCTAGGAGATTGAGAAGCAGAGCGTAGCAGTACAGACTAGCGAGAGAGTAACTCTAGACACGTTGCACCAAGCGAAGACGTTCTCAACCCCAGGGCTCAAGGTCTCTCAGACCTCGGCCTCCAGTAAATCCATCCATCTACAGTAATCCATCTACACAGGTAGACTAGTTCAACCCCCATTGTGCCAGACTCTCAGGCTCTCCTGAGAGATCCTCGGTCAAAACCTCGTTGTTGTGTTTGGAGGTTTAAACAGTTGGGTAAAATATCACTTCACAATAAAGCAGCATGCTATGTAGTAAAAAATAAATAAAACACCTCTCCAAGTGCCCAGTTATCTCCACCCCGAGGTGTCCACTCATCTAGGTTCCCACATCCCTAGTGCTAGCCTGATATGGCCAGACTAATACCACTGCGTAGAAAACATTAGTCTGGGATCTCTGTTTGGAACCTGCGTTTCCAAGTGAACGGATTAACAAAATAAATGCTAATAAACATGCTCCATATTTGCACACTGTGCCCTGATTGACGGTTCGGAGGGAGCAACTGAGCAGTTCCGGACCAAATCTGCCGAGGGCAATTTCCTTTTTTTCCCTGCAATGGCAATTTGTCTGATTTGCCAGGCTACCTAGTGCCCAGGGTTTTTTTGTGCCCAGTTGTACCTAGTGCCCAGATGTTTGTGCCCAGCTGTTTTTTGTGCCCAGTCGTACATAGTGCTCAGATTGTTTTGGTGCCCACCTGTCCTGTTATCGTGCAGAATGCCTGCTTTCCCAGCTACAGGCAAAAAAGCCTAATTTATGCTACTTCGTGCCCAGAATAGCAGACCTACAAGCTCACATCGGTCACATTCTGTAACGCGTTGTGAGCTTGTACTTTGCCTATTCTCAGGGTGCAACACTGAAGTGACGAGGGAAAAATGAACATTTTGGAGTTTGCTGGTTTCTGCCCGACAACAGAACCCAGATCCCAATTACAATTAATCCAGTCTTACCTTCACCATCCAGTTTGGCTTTCACTAGCCTGCATATCATGAAGTTAAACAATCAATCAGCTTTTTCATTGAGCAATAGAAATTTGGTATACCATCATCAATAGAATTATCACACACACACACACACACACACACACACACACACACAGAGAGAATAGCCAACAGAGCCATCATCTGGTCAACTTTTGTCAGTGCTTTTGTAAAACGTTTTGTAAAAGAAATCTGAGATGATCTCAAATCATTGTGATTTTGTATCTATAGAAGGTATCCGCAACGCGCTGCGAGCTTGTAGATCAGCCATTTTCAGCATGGGACACGTGTACGACGAAGAATAAATTAGGCATCACTGCGCTTCTGTGGAGGGAGGGAGATATATTTTGTTGGCCGAAGGCGATCATGGACACTTGGACAGCTATTTTGGACAGCTATTTTTCGTGGCACATTATGTTTAATCACAACGTCGTCACGTTTACGTTACCTCCTCAGTGTTTGGGTCGGCCGGTCTGGAGGACTATGTGTCTGCTGTCTACGTGCATATGCACTCTGCGCACTCAAGTCTTTCTGGAGGGAGCGAAATGTAGCGTCTTCTGGATGCATCTCTTTAGCATTAACATTTCAATGGCCGAGGGTCGTTAAGAGTCGACCCGTTGTTTTCCCACGTCTAACGACGCAGCAATAGGAAGCCTGCAGCCCAGTAGCTATAATATTGCTTTCGGTTTCGGGGAAGTGTTAGTGTTACTTTCTGTCAAATCAGGCGGCACACCTGGACATATGAAACGACACACTAAAGTGCCGCGGCACACAGGTTGTGAAACACTGCTCTAAGGTAGTGTTTCCCAACCTGTGTGTCGCGGAGCTTTGGTGCTCCGCTTGATGTGTCCAAGTGCTCCGCGTAATTTGACCGAAATTAAGTTATAGTGTTACTTTCTGTCAAATCAGGCGGCACACTAACTCTCCCCCAATATTATAGCTACTGGGCTGCAGGCTTCTTATTGTTGCGTCGTTGTTGTCACACGTCTAACCATTAGACGTGCGATAACTACAACACAGAACAATAGACTCTAACGACCCTCGGCCATTGCTTAGATGCATCCAGAAGACGCTACATTTCGCTCCCTCCATTAAGACTGGAGCGCGCAGAGCGCATATGCACGTAGACAGCAGACACATACAGTCCCGACCCAAACACTGAGGAGCTAAAGTAAACGTGACGTTGTTGTGATTAAACATAATGTGCCACGAAAAATAGCTGTCCAAAATAGCTGTCCATAGAATGTCCAAACATGATCGCCTCGTTCGGCCAACAAAATATATCTCCCTCCCTTCACAGAAGCGCAGTGATGCCTGATTTATTCTTCGTCGTACACGTGTTATGCTTGCATGCTGAAAATGGCTGATCTACAAGCTCACAACGCGTTGTGGACGCAACGCGTTGTGAGCTTGTCGATCAGCTATTTTCAGCACGTGGAAATAAGCAGGCTGTGAGAACTGAGACCCTTCACAATAAAAGCATGCAGCTTTCACAAGTTGGCCCATAATAAAGACAAGGAAAAGGATTAGGTGGCATTTTACATTGCATATGAGCATTTTTTTTTAAACTGAGGCTCTGTCCCTGTCCTTCTTTCTCTTTAAAGTTATTTGATGAGTGCTGTCATGTGTGTTTTTAAAAGTATATTTACTTTTACTATATATACATATATATATATACATACACCCCCCCCCCTAGGTGTTTCCCGAGATTTTTAGGCTATGAAAAGGTTGGGAAAAACACTGCTCTAAGGGACCAGCTCTGGCGGTGGGTGTGGGCAGGGTGGTGGGTTAGGGTACCTGTGTTTCCGGGGGGCCTGTTAGTAGGTGTGGGCAGGGTGGTGGGTTAGGGTACCTGTGTTTCCGGGGGGCCTGTTAGTAGGTGTGGGCAGGGTGGTGGGTTAGGGTACCTTTGTTTCGGGCAGGTTTGGGCAGGGTGGTCTCGGCAAGGGCGGAGGTAGCAGCAGTCTGCTGGGCCATCTTGATTCTGGTGCCGTCCGCCTCCCAATGCTGCTCCCCCAGAGTGAGACGCACTGAGAAGATCTGGTACCACAAGGAGGAGAAAAAAGCTATCTTTTCTCACATGCACTGGAGTGACAGATACTGTAGGATAACCTTAGATTAATGTCCCAATTCCCCGCCGGTGGGGGCAGAGGCTGTCCACCTCATTAACAGCTCTCAGCGGGTAAATGGCTGGTCAAGGTCTCAGGTTCCAACTTTCACCTCCTGGACCCCCCCTGGGGTTTAAGAGGAGGTTAAAGCAATGGGCCTAACCTTATATTGTAGAATGGATAAGAGGCGTGGTGAGGCACGAGACCATTGCTTTTCTAAAAACGGTTACAAACATGAGAATTCATAAAAGTAGTCCTAATAATTCACTAGAGAAAGTAGTTCCACTTTGCTCTGACTCCTCTGGTGCGATAACCTCTTAGAACGACGATATTTAAATAATACGATTTATATTTAAATAAGGGCCGGGACGCACTCAGAGTGACAAGAGTGAGTGAGTTTATTTAAGTTCTTCTCCATGTCTTTACATTAAGAAAAGGACAAACGTTTCAGCAGTACAGCCATATTGATCGTCATATCCGCCACGTGCTAAAAAGAAACTACATTTTTATGGTCCAATCACTCCAATGTTTGATGATTTGAATGAGAAATTATTGTTGATTAAAATGTCATGGTTATTCCATCGTGGTTTAGGTTGGAAGTGTGTTACCTTGGAGTAGGGCTTGAAGATCTGCATTTTTTCAACAGCTAAACCTTTAAATAATGGTTGAAGTGGAAGTAGCACAGATGTGTTCCAGGTCTTAAAGGGGTGGTTACCTTGGAGTAGGGCTCGAAGATCTGCATTTTTTTCAACAGCTAAACCTTTAAATAATGGTGAAAGTGGAAGGTGACACAGATGGGTTCCAGGTCTTAAAGGGGTGGTTACCTTGGAGTGGGCGGGGCCTTCCACACGGAGCAGCTTGTACTTGGGCAGGATCTGGTTGAAACCGGCCAACTCATACACCTTCTCTTTGGGGTTTGCCATGTTAGACACTGGAAGAAACAAATATATCATCAGCACTGCCCGTGTTCGTTCATTCATTCCCTCGTCTTAAAGTATCACAGAACAATGTGTCCCGTCGACCAACTTCTTTTCAGTGGCAAAAACTAGACTAATATAAAATGTTGTGGAGAACATTCGTGGAGAAGAGATCCAGTAGAACTACATGTCAGGGAGGGACTAGTGTGTGTGTATACTGTATACACACACACATATATATATATATATATATGTCAAGTCAACTCTGCTCCACTCCAAATGACATAAAAGGACGCAACTCCAAATTTCCAACTCAATCCAATGATTCTTTATTTTCCAACTTATATTCTCATTGTTGTTAGAAATGTCAATAGAAATGAAGGCAATACTGCAGTGTTAATGTGTTCCTTCCCCACTTCAAATGGAAACAGTTTAACCTACTATTCATAATTAGCCTGATTTTAACCACAACTAACAGTACTGCAGTGCATACACAAGTGTAAATAAAACAAAACATCACCGACCATTGGCATCTTTGGAGGTAGAGCTCTTGAGTAGTCTTTGCGGTTTGCATTAGTTTGTTTTTTGAGAATGACTGAACCTCCATTCCTTTTAAGGTGCTCCTAATCAAGTAACGAGCAGCCATCTTGCTGCTGCATTATGGGAGATGTAGTTTCTGAGGTCTGAGTTGTCATGCTGACCAGATTTGTGGTCCATTTCTGAGTTTTGACTCAACAATATATATATATATAGTGTGTGTGTATACTGGATCTCTTCTGCAATATGGTTACATCAAAGTTATATTAGCCTTATGCAGAACGAATCGAATCAATGTAATTCATTATTTTTTGTTATTTTGTTTTATAAAACAAACTTAGAACTATATACAGTCACTGCGAGCCAGGTTAGCTGGTACTATTGGTATAGAGAGAGACAGATGGTACTATTTTCTTCGTGTTCAGTATCACTGCGCCGCATAGGGCAGCTGCGGCAGGATACACTACCAAGGTGCTATGCAGCTGCCCTGGGTCGGCTAGCTACGAGGTTTCATTTCATTCAAAACATTTACTTTTGACTCCTTCCGGTTACTTTATTATTTTACAAATTGTTGCTTTTCCCTGTGTGCGTCACTCAGCAATAAGGTGAATCAGAACACAAAGATGAGTTCTCTCTCTCTCTCTCATTATAAAAAAAATCTAGGCCCTCATTTATCAACCGTGCGTACTGCGTAAGCCAAAATATGGGTGCACGCCGAAATTACCGACATTTACCATTTCCGCCAAAGCTTGAAATTGAACTTGACAAAGTTCAAAACTCATGCACGTCTGGTCGGGAGCGGTCGTTCGCTTTGTCCTCACCTGTTTTTCTGTCGTAAAACAGCGGAGCAGCATTGTTTGACCAGCTGAGAGGCTGTCACAGGCATCTAAACATATGTTTTCACTCCTAAAATGTTAATATATAACGGTATGTGTAGTCTATATACAAGAAATATATATAAAAAAGAGAGATTTCCAACTTTACAAGTAATTACAATTGCGCAATTAACAATATAACATGTTTACAATGTATTAGTTTGAGCTTAATCAAACAGTGCTTTACTGGCCTTGTTATGCGAGCGCACTTGTGAGATGATTTGGGAGCGCATGCAGTGATGCGGCATCACTGTCTGTGATATTATAAAAAAAAACGTATAAATGGACTGCATGGCCCTCATTTATCAACCGTGCGTACGCCAAAATATTGGTGCACGCCGAAAATACCGACATTTTCGACATTTACCATTTCCGGCAAAGCTTGAAATTGAACTTGACAAAGTTCAAAACTCACGTCTGGTCGGGAGCTGTCGTACGCTTGTTTTTCTGTCGTAGAACGGCGGAGCAGCATTGTTTGACCAGCTGAGAGGCTGCCAAAGGCATCGAAACGTATTCACTCCTAAAATGTTAATATAAAACTGTATGTATATGGGCTACATGTAAAAAAAGAAAAAAGGAATAGACCTACAAGATGTGTCTTATTGTGTCATATTAAATTTGTAGGAGCTTTCCAACTTTACAATTAAAATTGCACTTGATTTAAGCCATTTAAACAGTGTTTTGCATGAGCGCATACATGTAAGGATTTGGGCTGTCTGTGCTGGAATATTTCCATGACGTTGGAAAGTATAGCCTATAGTGCAGTGCTATGTGGAGAGTCCCAACATGCATGGGTAGCCTATATACTGTAGCCTAATCTACAGCAGGCCGATGTCTTTCTGGAGTTACGGTATGTGCAATCTCCTCCTCGTTTAAAAAACCCTTACCCGAGGCGTCGCTCGAATGCCAAATGTACCGTGCCAGCGCAAGTGGGAACCGCATCGGAGATAGGCTACCCAGCCAGCCCACCTCCACCACTCCACCAGTGCCAGCCACATGGGCTACGGTTTTAGCTGCACATTCATATATTGACAGTTGAGTTGACAGCCTATCCACTGCAGCGACTAGTGACTGCGAGGCAATCTAAATAGACTGTCGAACGTGCATGGTCAGTTGATCACGGTGTCACGGACAGAGACAGGACAGGACAGGATCGAGTAGCAGCACCTATGCAAAACAGCAGCGTGTGTGTGTGCGCCTATTTGTTATTTAATTCATGGTTCACAGGTTCAGGTTTTCGTTCACTAATAGATCTTGTTGTATATTAAATAAAAAATACTTTAATAATTTAATATAACTGTACAACTAACAACACACAGACACAGTGACACAGGCACAATTGCGATATGTGCGTGCGTGCGGGGGGGGTGAGGCGGGCAGCAAGGGGGAAGCGAAGCGAGAGGAGAAACAGACCTACAGCTTTATTTAATTCATGCAGGTTTATTTATTTAAGATACAACAAGTTGCAAGTTGCGTGTGCGTGCGTGCATCTGTGTGTGTGTATGAGAGAGCTGGGGCAGAAACGAGCGCGTGCCCGATAGATTTCAGCCGTCACATCACATTTATTAACGTCAGAACGAAATTAAGGAAGGATCAGCTGTTTGCGATCACTTTATAAATGCCGTGGCGACGTGGGTGTACTACGAAACCTGCACTCAAATCTGTGGCATATTTTACACTCAATTGATAAATGAGGGCCCTATAGAGTTGCAAATTGCGGCCAGGCAAAAGCTAGTACAAAAGAATGACGTCTGTAACAGCTTACAACTTACTCTCCAAGTAAACAAACGTAATCGAACAAGTTTATGTAAACAGGATAAAAACACGTGTTCAGCAACATAGCATTACACAAGAGTCGTCGCATGTTGTTAAACAACGATACTAACAGAATAAACAGTGTTTCACAACTTTTTTGATTTTTGTCAAACAGATATAAGATTAAACAATATAAAGGTTAATTCACTCACGTCGGTGAAAGAAGTGTTGGCGAAGGGAGAAAAGCGAGGTGCGATCACTGCGATACAGTCGGTAACAAGACAACTCCATACAACTCACCCTTCTTCTTCTTTCCGTTTTTTTGGCGGTTGGCAAACCTTTCAAGGTGCATTACCGCCACCAGCTGGACTGTGTAGTACTAGGGATTGTGCAGCAAACCAATAAAATAAACGAAAACCCCTACATTTTATTCACCAAGTGGGTATTTCTTATGTACTTAGTAATATAAAGATAGACTTTGCCTGCTTCTTTTCCTAGAAGACCTGTGTAAAATGTGGATGTTTAACAGGCGATATAACTGATTCCTCTCACTATACTGTACTTCCTACAATGTAGATCAAGTACATGCAGCATTCTCTATTGCTTCTTGTTCCTCTCTTCCACACTCTGTACATTTTCCTGTCGGGTTCTTCCCTATTCTATATAGCGTGCTGTTAAAGACCTTCCAATTCTCATGTGAGTAATAATATACTCTCCTCCCTCCTACTCCAGCCCACCACCCTCTCAGTACCAACCTGCCTCTGGATGTTATAAAGGTGTCTTCCAACCTCCCCATCATCCCAATACTCCTGTGAATATACTCTAATAATTGGTTTGACTTCACTCTTGCTTATAATGGCACGTGCATATCTACCTGCTCCACTCTTAGTGTTTAGTTGGCCAGAATATCTACTCGCTCATTTCCTTCAACTCCAGAATGAGCTGGAACCCACAGGAACCATGTTACTATACCTTTGTTTCCTATTCTATACATACTCATATGTACTTCACTAAAGAAGGTCCATTCTACATGCAGATCTGCCTGACTTAATACTTTCTTGTGCAGAGAAGCTATATCAGACGCAATAACAGTGTATCAATTCCCTTCTCCTCTATCCACTGCAAGGCCAGAATTATTGCCACTAGCTCTGTAGTATACACTGACAAATGGTCGGTTAGTCTTTTCTTAATATTTATCTCGCTTAAGACCTGAGGCCGATTCTACAACAGTTTTCTGAAAGACATATATTGCTATGTCAGTGGTGCTCTGACATAGCAACATACTTTTCATGTCAAGGACCACCAAAATGTATTTGGCTTCCGACCCCCCCCCCCCCCACCCCCATCTCAAAAATGTTATTCCACAGAACCCCCATAAACCAAAGATTAGATTTTATAATTATCATGCTTTAAAAAAAAATAGTAGATCTACAGGTTCATAGTGCTGCACTAATTTTGTATAACCAAAGTATAAAACAATGGTTAAAGTGATTAAAAGCTAAAATGGCACTGATGCTTTCCCGGTTTTAGTGGGTATACATGGTCACTAGAGAGGTATACAGGGGTACAGAGGTACCTACAAATATAATGGATTCCACTGCTGACAGAATGAAGCCTGGGCCGAATACGGGAACAAGATAAAATAAAACATATACTGCCACGAACTTCTGACCAATCACATCATTAAGTGGTCACTGTAGTGCATAAGTGGATATGTTTTAGTAGCCTACATGTGACAAAGTTTTAATTCTCACCCTCTTCATGGTCACTTGGCACAGAAAGACACAGAAAGAAAGCAGCACTTTCACATTCCTCTTGATTGGGGGCTCCTTGGCTTGAACATGGAGTGGGCTGCTTCTGCTGTGAACTTTGACCGTGCATTAAAGGACCACTTCACCACTTTTCAAGACGAAATGTCTGTCTCGGTCTGTCTCATAGGAGGGATGTGGGCAGTTCAGAAACCATCCTCCAGTGACATCATCGATGGGGAATACAAGCTAATAGAAACTGCAGGCTTCCTAGTCCTGAAAAGTTGCAATGTGAAAATGGAAGACATCGTTCTCACAATAATGAAAATCTAAACATTTTTGTAAAAAGATGTTGTTTAAAAAAAAATCTGCCTAATGATGATGTCACTGCAGGACGGTTTCTAAACTGCCCACAGCCCTATATGAGACACAGACACAGAAACATATCATGCCATTTTACCATGATTATTATATGAAGATAGGTTGAAAAGTGGTGAAGTGGTCCTTTAAGTCTGAAGATGAGCACACACGCGAAAAAAGCACACACGCGAGGACTTGTCCTCGCACATACTGTCCCATGCAGGCAGCACACCCCCCACGCCTCTGCCTCCCAGTTCTTCTTTACACACACACACACACACACACACACACACACACACACACACACACACACACACACACACACACACACACACACACACAACACACACACACACACACACACACACACACACACACACACACACACACACACACACACACACACACACACATAGAGTTTTCGTATATGGCATGAACATAATATAATAATTAGGCATGCATCGCTTTGCCTAAAAACAGAATTACACCGGCTCCCATGCATTTGTTGAAGAAACATACATTTACAAATTTATTGTGATCACCAGCGTAGGCCCAAAACAAAGATACAGACTCAGTGAGCACAGTCTCGCGATCGAGAAAGCCCGTCATAGGCAGACCTGTATCCCGAGAGAAGACAGACTGTGCATGAAGTGGAAACCGAGCTACACTTCCTAACCACATGTCCATTGTACCAAGACATCAGAGACACATACTTCCCACAGATTACAACCACACACGGAGATTTTGAAAACAACAAACAAAAAACTCCCATATCTGCTGGGCGAAGTATACAACAAAGAAACAGCAAGATATGTGAGTTGCTGTGATAGGAGAAGGATATCAAATGGAACACAACCACCCCAAAGACTAATCATTGTGTATATTCCTGCACTATACCTGCATCAAGTGATCTTGGTATACATAGAAATTGATCTATTGAAGATTCTGACTTTCAAATGTACATATCATTCTTGTTTTGATTGTATTGCTGTATTGTTGTATATTGTTCTTTCTGCTTTGGCAATGTAAACGTATGTTTTCTCATGCCAATAAAGCCCTTTGAATTTAATTGTGTGTGTGTGTGTGTGTGTGTGTGTGTGTGTGTGTGTGTGTGTGTGTGTGTGTGTGTGTGTGTGTGTGTGTGTGTGTGTGTGTGTGTGTGTGCGTGCGTGTGCGTTTGCGTGCGTGCGTGCGTGTGTGCGTGCCTGAGGTAAAGCACCTGCACCACTCAGTTCAGACAAGTCAGATTTTTAAAAGGCTACCAGTTGGACTGAAATATCCTGCACTGCTCGGTGAAAGTTGTCTCTCTTTCTTTCTTTCTTTCTTTCTTTCTTTCTTTCTTTCTTTCTTTTTATGTTCTTTCTGCATACTAGATGCTGACATTTAAATCCTATAGACCTCTTCCATGTTCCTGACTTCACTTTATACGTCACCCTGCTTTAGACCATAGACTGCTTTAGACAGACACACAATTCAATTCAAATGAGCTTTATTGGCAGGAGAAAACATATACGTTTACATTTCCAAAGCAAGTGTCAAAATACAATAAAAAACAGTTGAACATGTGGAAAGTAGGCTACTCCAGTTGGATGAGGTAGGCCTACAGCATTTTGTAAAAGACTATGTCACATTACACCATTATACACATGTTGTACACCGTAGGCTATAAAGCTTTGTTTTAATACAAATAGCAGCATGTTTTTGCAGTCACTTTGGGACAATTATATAGCATTTTCTCAAGACTATTTAAATATAGGCTAGTAGCCTATACAAAAACTCAGATTTAAGATTTGTTTAAAGATAGATAGCAGCTCTGTTTACATGTGCAGTAAATTACAGACAGTAGCCTACACGCACGCACGCACGCTCACACACAGCCTCTCGCACACACACACACACACACACACACACACACGCACACACACGCACACACAAGCACACACAAGCATACGCACACACACACACGTACACATGTACAGCCTCGATCTCTCTTCCCAAATAGTCGTTATTTATTGGCATACATCATTCGCCACGGTAAAAGTTGAAACTGCAATCAAAACAAAAATAATGGTACAATTGAAATGGAATAAAGACTTGTGTAAAAAGTTGTAAAGTTGTAACTATAGAGAAGTCGATCTTACAAAAATATAGGAATTGTGCATTGGGGGGGGGGGTTGGATGCTGAGATCAGAGCTGGCCTGCTGAGAACCGCCCACCTCAGACTTGTAAACAGAATGCAACGTGGTCTGCTGGGTCAAAAGGACAGCGATTTGGACGAAACCCTCCCCCCTCCCCCATCGTGGTGCAGTTGAAAATCAGAGATCGGGAGAGAGGAGCGGATGGATGAATTGACGATCTAAACATGAAGTTATCATGGATATATGGACCCCAGCATCATTTCCATAGTGGTATATCTGAAAGACTGAGGGATAGGGAAAACTGACTGATATGCAGCAGAGCCCACAACGCGAAAGATGCTGCTGGCCTACCGGCTACGGTAAGTAAACTTATAGAACACTGTTGTTTTCTCAACATGATGGAGGAGTCTGGGCATCAATGCCAGATACATGATTGATAGGCTATAATAACCAAATGAACTCATAAGGGTCCATTGGTTTAATTGTGTACAATGTGTAGCTACAATAAGGCATTTTTGCATAGGCTATAGCTACAATAAGTCAGAACGAAAGTAAAGCTCAAATGTGTTTTGGAATTGTGGGTCCCACCCCACAAGTGGCCCAAGTGGGTGACAGCATAATACATATATGGGGCCTAATTGCCATAATAATAATAATAAAAAACAATCGTGTTTTTATTGAGGACAAATATGCATGCATTTGTGCCTATTTTAAGGCTAGCCTACGTTATGTTATCTTATTTGAAATGCCAGCACTTTATTTTTATTCCTGAAAAAGTTTACAGTTGGTTTGAATATCACACACATAATGATGATAAACAGCGACGGATGGCTGTGTGAGTGTGTTTGTGTGTGTGTGTGTGTGTGTGTGTGTGTGTGTGTGTGTGTGTGCATGTGTGTGTGTGTGTGTCTGCGTGCGCGTGTGCGTGTGTGTAGGGCTTTTGGCATGGTTGTGTGTTTAAAATGGCTTAGTGTTGCTGTGAAAATGTAAAGATGGGGGATCCTGTTGCAGTGGTGAGTATGTGATCAAGTGTGTGTGTGTGTGTGTGTGTGTGTGTGTGTGTGTGTGTGTGTGTGTGTGTGTCACTCTGACCATGTTATAACACATGCCCACACCGGACATGTGTTAAGCATCCTATCTCATCACTTTGCTGAGTCTACGCCATGCAGGGGTGGCCGCATAGTGTTTGATAAAGTTAGTAAAGGGCATTGAGCTGTTGTATTGAAACGAAACACATTATGTTAAGATGGGATGAATTTGGTAGACACATTTTTTTTTACAGCTGTACTGTATACAGATGGATGATGGAATGCTAGGCTTATAGCCTATAGTCAAATGGTTATGGTATAGGCTTAGGCTACAATATGAATGTATACATCAGGTGATTGGAACCACTCTTGTCTTTTTCATTAATGCATCGTGCTGCCGTCTCCTGCATTATGTGCACATTCAAAACAGTACGGTACGCAGGCCGCAGGGCCGTTCAGTGAGAGAGAGAGAGAGAGAGAGAGAGAGAGAGAGAGAGAGAGGTGTGGTTCTACTGTATCCAGCAATACCAATTGTGTAATTGTAGCTTGCATACTCGTGGAGTTATGGCACTAAACGTAAATTGTGTCCCAAATGGGGGGAATAAAACATTCCTAATGAAATCGACAGTATTAGTTAGTGTCGTTGCTCGAGTCTAGAGTCTAGCGACACCCATATTGTTCTCTGTCCAATATTTTTTTTGCCAGCAAGGTGCTTTTTGAGGGATGTTTAATGTTTATTTGTTCAATTTTTTTGTCATATGCTTCACACACTGTTGTCATGCTTCACATGACATCACAATAAAGAATACAAACGGTAAGACTGAATTCAGTTACCAGGTCCCTATATGCTTTGTGACTCACAAATTTCCCAGAATTGCACCTTTCTAGTTTTATTTTGACTTCACTTATCAATGGTGGAATAATTATAACAAATTGACTTGTAGAAGTTCCAAAAACTACTGTTAGATAGCACACCTGGATGAGGGTGCTCAATGATCAATGTTATCCTCATAACAGCAAGTCATTAGTTACTGCGAGAGTCTAGCAAACACCAACTCGGGATTCCTGGATCTCTGCCCTCCACAATTTTTATTTTTTATTGTTTACTTTATTTAGAAAAGCAATGTACAGTAACTTTTCACATCTCTTATACAAAACAAACACAATCAATTATCATGTTGTCCCCATGTCCTGTGTCCCTCTTAAGTTCTACCAGTATTAATAAGACAAGACTTATGGAACAATGCAATATCAATATCATCATGCAATATCATTTTCCATAATAATTTGGTTACAGTCAAGTTTTTACAGTATTTGGGTCCATCTGCTTGCGTGTTGCCTATATGGGTTTCTTCATAAACTGACAGCAAATATTTTGGAATGTGAAGATGAGAAGAACCTTGTGAAGTCTAGTATCTATTTAGCTAGCTGGAGTGACCTAGCTTTAAGCTCCATTTAGTGTAACAGATCCTGTCCAGTAGCCTAATAGCAAAGCCCAGACTGTGTTTCACCAGAATGGTTAATTAGTATCACTTGTAACAGCATGGTTACTGTGCATTGTACCTAACAATAGTGTGCGGTCGGGTCAAAACATAGTTGATTGATGATTTTTTTTTTAATACCAGAATGGAGTGTGATGTACAAACATTGGATCCAAATATTTGTATCATCTGTGGTAAACATTTAGAAAAAGTAAAGAAACAAGATCCATAATGTCACAAACCCCAAAGCAGATGCAATGGTGCTCAACAGATGATGATGATGATGATGATGATGAAAACCCTGGCTCCAAATACAGACAATATACTATCCTTCAAATTAAAGATATCTTATCATGTATCATGTTGCTGAGCAAACAGTCAGAACAAGTTGCAAATGTTGAGAGTGAGAGTATGCCTGCACCCGTCTCATCAAGAAGACTGAATAAGGTTGCTAATAGTAACAGAGACAACTAGAAAACAGTTCCCTACGGAAACTGCGTGGGCTCGCCAAAAGACGCAATGTATATAATGTACAGTAGAAAATGTATTAAAGCTGAAGGAAAAGTAAAAAAAAAAGAATGTATAAAAAATTGTAAAAAGAATAAGCATAAATAATAAGTAAAAAAAAAAAGTTAAAGTTTTTTCTTAATAAGTTAAAAAAAAAAAAAGTTAAAGTTTTTTCTTAATAAGTAAAAAAAAAAAAAGTTAAAGTTTTTTTTTAATAAGTAAAAAAAAAAAGTTCAAGTTTTTTCTTAATAAGTTAAAAAAAAAAAAAGTTAAAGTTTTTTCTTAATAAGTAAAAAAAGAAAAAAGTTAAAGTTTTTTGCTTTTTTTAAGTTTTCATTTTTTTCAAAAAATTACTTTTTTTTCAAAAAATTACTTTTTTTTCAAAATAATACTTTTTTTTCAAAATAATACTTTTTTTTCAAAATAATACTTTTTTTGGAAAAAATACTTTTTTTGGAAAAAATACTTTTTTTGGAAAAAATACTTTTTTTGGAAAAAATACTTTTTTTGGAAAAAATACTTTTTTTGGAAAAAATACTTTTTTTGGAAAAAATACTTTTTTTTGGAAAAAATACTTTTTTCATTTTTTTGCGTGCGTGCGTGCGTGCGTGCGTGCGTGAGCTGTGTAAAGGCCAGCCAATAGGAAGACATGGTGTGTGTGTGTGCGTGTGTGCGTGCTCTTGCGAGAGCTGTGTAAAGGCCAGCCAATTGCACAAATAGCAGACCTACAAGCTCACAAGGTATCACAGAGCAACTCATTGAGATCTTGTAACTTTAATGTCAGCCCTGTAATTAAGCCCTTATATGTCTCAGCTGTGGAAGTAAAAGACTTCCAAGTTCTATGCCAGTACTATGACTGGGAGATTAGAATGGTTCTGAATGGGGGAAAACTATGCCCGAACAAATTGCTCTATCGCAAAAAGTAAAAGTCGAATGCAAATATTTTTTTCGCTGTGAGTGGCCTGAGATATTGACGTACACCATGTGCGATTGTGGTGTTGGTACGATTGAAAATGTGGTTATAAGAGCGAGTTAAGAATTGTCTGCGCGATAATATCCTCGTAAGAATTATACAATGGAGGTCAATGAGCAGATTTGCTGTTTTTGTGTCACTTAAAAGGCCGTAGTTCACATTCTGTATGTCTCTGTGCTTTGGTGGTCACATTGTGTGAAAGAGGACATGTGTGGCTACAAAATGACCAAAGAACATGCGTGTAAAATGAATACTTTGGCCGGGACGACAATTTGTTTGGTAAATTTTCAAGGAAAGAATTTCAGTCTCCACACTCTAGTCAAAGAAGGCCCGCACTCTAAAATGGCACTAATTACGCGAAACGGCCTGCGATTGAACTGCGATTTCGGAAAAACCGTTTAACGTATTCGAATACGGTTTGAACCACGAAAAAGTCCAGAGTCGTGTGAGCGTTCTAAAGTTTAAATCACGTTTCTACGACAAAGTATGCCAGAGTAATGAGGCTGCAAAAGTGAGGTTGATTTAGAGATAAATCCCATACATTGTCAATGGGAGGGAAAAACTATAAATAAAGTTAAATATATTAAAAAGTATAAACTTTTTCAAAACAACTTTTTCACCAATGAAAGTTCAAAGATAGATGAACATTATAAAGTTTGAATGAAGTTTCAAAGTGAAAGTATGACGGAGTAATAAGAGCTCAAAAAAGTTAACTGTGAAAAATGGGACCTTTCTTCCATCGACTCTCATTATAAAGGATGTAAAAAAAAGTTTAAAAGTTAAAAAGTATAAAAAGTATAAAACTTTGTAAAAATTCACCTACAAGCAAGCATAACTGCAAAGAGCTGAACAGTCTGAAGTTTGAACTAAAATTCTAGCATAAAGTATGTGGAAGTAGTAGGGTGTCAAAAAAAGCGGCGGAATAAAGAACTAGAAAGGCAGTTCCTGTAGAAACTGCGTGGGCTCGCATAAATTGCAATGTATAAAGTTTTTGCCGTGTCAAGTTTGAAACTCGGGGACCGGAGTAATAGTGTTCCCATTGGTGGTCTAAATCCATAATCAAAATTTCGGGACTGTAGCATATTGTAAACAAAAGTAGAAAATGTATTAAAGCTGAAGTAAAAGTTTTAAAAAGTATGAACATTTGGAAAAACTATAGTTTAAGCATAAATAACTGCATAAAGCGGAATAAAGTATGTGGAAGTAGTATGATGCCCAAAAAGTGGCAGAATAAAGTAAGTAAAGTTATAACTGTGTCTACTAATCATTTGTAATGTATGAATAATGCTTTACAATGTAGGCAAAAAGGTAAAAAATAAGCAAAATAAGCCCAAAAAAAGCAAATAAATCAATCAATATGAGCATAAATATAAAAGCATGAATGAGCTTAACATAAATTGTATTGAAGAGCATACTTTTACTTGTAAAAAAACGTTCAAATATCATATAGGTCTATCTTTAAAGCAAGTAAGCTTTCAGTGATTTAATCAAATATATTTTAACAGGTCTAAAATGCCTGATTTGAAAGATTGATTCACTTCACAATATGTGAAATATCCATGAGAAATATATTGTAATTTGATGACATTTTTGCAATGATAAATTATAAAGCTTTTCAGCTTTATCATAAGACAAAGTAATTAACAGCAGTGATTATACCTTTAGAAGTAATAAAACAATACTACAATTCAATGTTAATATGATGATGGTTGCGGATAATACGTCCAGCAGGTGGCAGCAATGCATCAATGAAAGTATAGAAATTAAATGAACGTTGAACCGGAAGTGATATGGACTCCCTAGTAAACAAAAAACAACTACATGCATCTGCATCATTGATCATCATTGCATACGCAAGCAAGATAACGCACTGCTTTGGCGGGGGGGGCAGAATCCAAAACAAGCTGCAGCCGGAGCTTTGACAAGATTATGGTAAATTAAACACAGAATAATCAATAGATGTGTAACATCATGGGTAAATACAATGATTTAACGTGGTCCGTAGCTCTTGTCGAATGTATTTATGAGTGTTGAGACTTAAGTCACACCGTGGCGTAGCAGCGCTAATGCTGGCTACCTAACGCAACGTTAACTTTTCAACTATAAATACGATAGGCCTACAATGTGTGTCGATTAATTGAAAGCACAATGAAAACAGATAAAATGGCCACCGTTCAGATTAAAATGATTGCTAATACCTGTCGGAGCACAATTCTAACATTCGTGACCATAGGGTGGCATCATATAAATATACACAGAACATCTAATTAACACATAACATGTGTACAATGCTTGATTATCTACCATTAAATTAATTTCTAGGGGTGCACATTATGAAGACCGCGATATCTCTGATTATTTTGCAGGCTATATCTGCCAATACAGATTCTGACCGATTACGATATTATACAGAAGACCTGTTAATAAAGTATTACATCAATCAATAAATAGCCTATACTCTTTTGTGTCTGTTTAAGTGTGTTTTCACTACTGAATGTCTACTGAATGAGATGAGTACACACATTTAATGTAGAAATATCAAAAGTTTATTTTTACTAAAGATTTTACTATATTTGTTAGTGTCTAGAGGTACTAGACACTTGAATCATTAATCTGCTGCTTTCAAACATTAGAAATACACAAAACAAAAGCGACAGAGACAGGCAGAATGGCTGTTCTGTGAGTACAAAGATTGACGGTCAGTCAGTCACATTATTATTGCCATCAATATCTTAATTTATCTGGATTATTTTGAGAAAGATCTGATAGGGATATTTTGATATGCTACTGATATATTGTGCATCACAATTACTTTCCATACCTTTTTAGAAGGATGGTTAAACTTTTCATTTAAGATTTGTGTTGTGTTCTGCACTTGTCAACATGTTGAATTGGTTCTTTTAAATCTTTCTCTGATTACAGAATGGAGACGAGGACAGCATTTTGCTCTGGGGTGAAACTGTCATCTCACCAAACCTTCATTATGAGCAGATCTGGCCCACAATCCAGCCGACTGTTCTGAAGTCCTCATCAATGAGAACTGCGCTGCCCTGTACTCCACAACCTGTATGGCCATTGAGGTACATAGTAATATAACTATTATATAGTAATTGTAATGTCATTAATTTGAAGTCACGTAAGTCAGAGAGGCTTATTGTCAATATCAGCCAGAGTGCGGGAGTCTATATATATATATATATATATATATCGTATCATGGCCTCTGTATCATGATATATCTATCGTGAGATTGCAAGCAATATTCACCACTCGTAATCAATGTATTCAGCCCGCAACACCTCCTCCAGTACCTCTATGAAAATGAAGTGGACTGACACCTGAATGTACAGATCTACAATTTACAATTTAGGCATTTAGCAGACGCTCTTAATCCAGAGCGACTTACATTAAGCAAGAACAAAAAGCATGGGAATACATCACATAAAGACATTTATCATGAGACATGCGTAGCTAAGAAAGTAACAGTGGAATATCTATAATGAAACTATACATATAAGCTATACATCTATACTACTATGCTACACATATGTACTATGACGTGCTATGACTACATACAATGCACTTATGCTGTCTACATAACATGCTATAAGTCTGTATCAAATGCTATCTAAGTCTACAGAATTGCTATCTAAGGGGGTGGGGGATCTAAAATGAATCTACAACATTAACTCAAGTGTTTTTTCCCAGCTTCTTTGTACTTATTTGAGCTCTAACACTAAAATGTTTCCCTCAGCTATAGTACTATTTGACGGTAGCCTATACACATTCCTGAACGTTTGATGGTATAAAGATTCAGAAATGAGGTTAACCAAACTTACTTCAAATCAGCACGCAGAGGCAACCATTCGATTTTATGATTCTGGATAAGTGGGAAAAATCTCCCCAAACGAATTATCCCTTCAAATTACTTTGACAGCTGTCCATCATATTCATCAATTGTAAACTGTTTACTGTCATGGATCAGACGGACCCATCCACTGTGTGTTGTGTTGTGTTGTCCAGCTCAAAGGCAGCCAGGAACCAAAGGCTAAGAAGAGCCGTTCCAATCAACCAGCTGAATCCAAATAGGAATAGTGTCACAATGGTAACTATAATAACTCATAAATATGACCATGTGTCTTACAGCTCAAACTCATGTAAACTACTTAAGCAGAACAGGTTAAGAAATATGTTACTACTTGATGTGAAAACGATGTCGACTGATCTAGAAAATGATTTACTCCAAGTTATGGATATAAACAAACACGTGCACACACATGGAGCAGATTTCCACTACATTTCTGTTGTGTTTCACACCAAGGATCCAGAGCCTGAGATGGAAGCAGTGATCCCCAGCCAGGAGAGCCCGTCTCCTCGTACCCAATACAGCAGCCTGAGAAGCTGTCGGCCTCGACGCAGACCAAGAACGCCAGTTGGGGGTCGCCTCACACCCTGCTCAAGTACACCAAGGACGTGATGAAGCAAGACAAGAGAGACAGAGCGGGTGGTCCGAGAGGCCTTGGAGAAGGTGTGTGTGTGTGTGTGTGTGTGTGTGACCTGAACACCCCATTGAGAGCTGGTGCAGGGAATGTATACATTGAAATGTACAAAGCTAGATGCGTGAAGTTGAAAAAGAATGTGAAACCCCAGCATCCATATTCTGTACGCAGGGGAACATTACCCAAACAGTGTAGCAGATCTGCAAAGAAAATATTACAAAAGACAATAATATGGCACAAGTTTTAGAGCCTATGGAAATGTTGGGGAGGGACTTAGCGAAGGTCTAATTAGAAAAAACAATTTACAAGTTCAGCCACCTGTTGGTATTTCAAATCATCATTGTCATTATTTTTTGTATATTAGACCTGTGCCCGTTGGCCACCAACCTAGCTGGGAACGATGCTAGTTGGGAACCTAGTATGCAATACCTGTTTTAACCATCTGTCTGTGTCCCGTATGGAGATTTCTGTATCTGTCTGCCTGTGTGAAGAGTGCAACCTGAGATTGACATGACAAAAAACATTTATTCTAGGAGCCATGGTTGCTGTTGGCAGGCCAGATGACATCACTTTTACCATCTCCCCAACATCCGAGAGAGCCTGCTTTTCCCTGGAAACGTCAACATCAGCTTCCCTCGCCATGCCAGGAAAAAATACCTCTTCTGCAAGCTCAAATTGTGTCGCAATGTCACATGTTTTGATCTCTACAGGGTTTCTGTCCGACATGTATACATGCTCAGGGTCATCTTTCACTGGTGTACAAACATGATATTTGTGATTAGGGTTGTTCAGAAGAGTAACCCAGGTATGGTGCGCATCTGCAGGTATGTTGTCAGGATGTGTTTTCACAGCCTAGTACTTGCATAGGATATTCAAATCTAGGCAATATAATTAATTACACATAAAGGTAAAATTAAACATTATTGTACTGTAACTATTTCACAGAGTTGAAAGTGAACATTGAAAGACAAGTAGGCTACTAATTTTAAAACTGATCTGTAATTTGTAGGCCTATGTGACATAAATGAGAAGGTGTATGTTTATAGTATTTATACTGCATAGTTGTATGGTGCATATTGGAACAGCTGTTAGCCCCCACAGATATCCATGTCTCATGTACTCAAACTTTGATAGGGATCAAATTTTGTGTGTATATTTATATAACTAACATGTATGGTAGTGTTTGATATACAAGCTCCTAGTGAATGGAGGCCATACATACATGGTCTGAATGTATCACCTGAGCTACAAGTAAAACAAAATAAAGGTGTTGGAGTTTAACTTAGATGATGGGGCCAAGAGATATTTGTATGTTCAGCACGCACAAAACACACCACGCTGTGTTTTGTGTCCCTTGAAAGCATGACATCGACACTATGTTCATAGTTGGAAGCATATCAGGTTTACAAATGTAAAGAGGTGGGTAAAATTGGTTGTCAGCTCCACAAGCTACATGGCAAATTCATCAAATGATTAATCTGTAATTCATCTGAAAATGATATATTTGATGTTTAATGTCAACTTGTTTAATGCCATTGTCAAGTTCTAGCTCTGATTGTGGATTACCGGTAAACGGCCAGCAGGTGGCAGCATGCATAAATAATCAGAATGCTGTCTTTTGAACTATTTTGTTTTAATGTAATTCTATGCACGTTATAGTCTATCAATGCCTCACAGTTTAATAGGTAATGTACGGTTTATTTGAACAATCTGTAACAGATAAAGTATACTTGAATACAAGATCGTTACTACATCATCCCTCGTGTTGAGCTGACCCTTAATATTATGTCAAAAGGCATCGTAATGTTATGGTGCAGAATGCTGGAGGTGTGTCTTGAATTGAAAAGTGTGTGGGTGTGTGTGTGTGTGTGTGTGACTGTGTGTGTGTGTGTGTGTGTGTTTGTGTGCGCGAGCGCTGAAGATGACGTAAAATCGTGGGTGCATGGGGAAGGATACAATGTATAAGCCAATCCCTCGTTAATCCTTGATTTGTGTTAATGTTAAGGGTTTAAATTATCCAAAAAAAAAGCATCATATGCATATCACCGCGGTAAAAGACTGAAAGACAATTTTTTACATTTGTTCCTCCTGTTTTTGTATATTTCATGTGTTCTGCGTTTATTTGTGTAATAAATATATGTTCAACTACAATACTTGTTTTATTCCATCCAAGATTCACACATGGTTTCAGGAATGAAATGAGCAACTAAAATGATTAGCTTTCACTGTTTTAATAGCATGATATAGACTTGCTTGATTCATTGAATACTTTATTAACTTTATTTAACAGAAAAAAGCACAAGAAAGTACATGTTCTGCTAAGAGGATTTTAAACCCAACAAAGCTATGAGTTAATTGTTTATAATTATAATTTGGAGTCATTCATATTGAATGCATGGGGAACAATGACATACAAAATTACAGTATAGGCCTATGCAAAATAAAAATAAAAACCTCATATAAACGGTTAGAAACGCTATATGTAGCCTAATGCTCATGGTTTAACTTGTATTATTTAAACATTTCTGCTATTCTGTATTTCATTAAGGTTAAAATAAAATAGATAGGATGCTATAAAATATATAATGTATTTTCAAGCCAATCCCTCGTTAATCCTTGATTCGTGTTGATAAAGTTAAGAGTTTAAATTATCAATGAAATGCATCATATGCATTATGCCAATAAAATGAAATCTGTAGGGGCTGCTCCGAGGCCATACGCTGAGAGACACGACACACACACACACACACACACACACACACACACACACACACACACACACACACACACACACTTAACTTCAAAGAGAGGCTATACAATAACATATAGGTTAGGTTGTATGGTTGTTGTATTTTGTGTCGTGGGATCCCCGAAGTGTTTACATGAATTCTTCATTTTGATGTTCGCGGCCTCTTTCATAATCATGTCTCTTTCAAATGCAGGTGTTAATGATTAGACTGGAAAGCAGACTTGTGGGTCAGCAAATTGGTGGACTGGCATTTGAATTGGCATTTGTGAGAAGATGACGTAAAATCGTGGGTGCATGGGGAAATCACAGCTAATTAACTAAAATATATAATGTATAAACCAATCCCTCGTTAATCCTTGATTTGTGTTAATAATGTTAAGGGTTTAAATGATTAAAAAAAAAGCATCATGCATATCACCCAATAAAATAAAATAAAAGATCAGTAGGCCTATAATATATAAAGTAGGCTAACGTGTCAGTGCAGGCAAGCATATGCAATGCAACACAGTGAACGTCCAATAGCAAAAATAATCAGCTATACAAACGCAGTCCAACACAGACATGAATTACTTATTAGTATAGGTATATGGTTGCAAGTTCATTAGACAATCTATATATTACGCAAATGTTAGTGTTTTTGGACGAGAAGTGCAGATTTTTTTCTTCCTTGGCATGTTAATGTCATAGATGCAAATTATTTTTTCAAGGCTAGAAACATTTGTTAGGCCTTCTGGTTTCAAGAAAATTCTGCAGATTATAAAGCTGATAGATTTAAGGGATTCAAATGATAAAATATCCCCAAATACGCACGCGCGCGCGCACACACACACACAAACTCTAAACACAATTGCGTTCAAAGAGAGACTACAATAACATATAGATTAGGTTGCACAGTTGTTGTATTTTGTAACGTGGGAACACGTTGATTTGCGCGGCCTCTTTTTCATGTCTCTTGGTTAGACTGGAAAACGCAACATAGCAAGGATAGCACATGAAGTTATTTGCCAAATTTCATACAAAATTTCATACAAAATTCGTTTTTGCTGTGTCACCGACCCAAAGTTTTATTATCCATTGGTATAACATTTGATTATCAATGAATTTGTTATAGGCCTATACTCCAATTCACTTTGACACATTATGATGAAAGCTATATAGATGTAAGGTGAATTAAGTGGTGTAGGCCTATGAGTTATATCGTGTTAAAGTCGATTTCCACAATAGCGCTATACAAATTATTTTTTATGTTAAAATAATTTTCATTTTGAAGCGATCACATTGATCGACATGACCCCCTCAAGGGTTAAGAAAGGTTCCCAGATAGGCTACAATAACATTTACAAATTCTATATGGTTGTTGTATTGTGACCGTGGGACTCCGAACGTGTTCAAAGAGACGCTACAATAACATAGGTCAGGTCGACCTAACCTTATCTTCTGGACCTGCCTATACTTTAACCTAACCTATATAAAGCCACGTTTCACTCTCATTCTGTTGCTTGCCTGAAGACGAAGTTCTGCTCGATTTAACAGCAACTATACACAATGGATTTGCAGAGCATCCTACAAAGCGGGCACACAGCAGCATCTTCTGCATCATCCTCCTCCTCCTCACCATACCAGCTGACGCGCCAACCCACCATAAAGCTGAAGGCTGTGGCGGCCCGCGAGAGCCTCTGTGTCCGGGAGTGGGACTGGCATCGTGAAGGGGGCATTAAGAATGCCCTCTCCTCCACCAACCTACATGTGGCGTTCACGGACGGCGTGACCATCGCTAAAATGGTGCTGTTTGAAAGGCAGGCCCCCAGGGTGAAGACGGGCACCACCTACATGGTGAGAAACTACAGGGTCACTGCGCACGGTCTGCAGTGCTGGGGAGACACCGGCTTCTACGCCACATCGCCTCTGCACGTAGATGAGGCCATAGAGGCGCGATGCGAGGCCCTCGTCAACCCCCCATCCAAGGCGCTGTCCCTGGCCGACATTGCCACAGCGGCAGCAGGCCGGCTGGTGACAGTGCAAGGCTACATTACTGATGTAAGTCGACCTTTATTATATTATTATAACACTCGGAATGTTGGATGGTGTACCCAAACGAGTAACTAATAAGTTAACATGTACTCCAATATAGGCATATAGCCTACACCGTACAAATATGCAGTATAAATACTATAATCATGCAATAAATATATGAATGGGGATATAATTTCTTCTCATTTCTATCACAGATGGAGCCGGTGCGCAAACACCAACCGGAGAAGGCAGCGGCTGTTCCCAGACAGAACATCAAAATAAATGAGGTACGTTTTATAATTTAGTATAGCCTGTTGGTCTTTCAATGTTCACTTCCAACTCTGTGTATATAGTTAATACCATTAAGATCTGTTTAATGCACATTAACGTTGTTAGTTCATTCATACTGTTAACGCCATGTGATTCCGTCATTGCAGAAAGGAGTTGAGGCCACGGTCCAGCTCTGGCGAGAGGCCGTCCTTCTGCCAAACCTTGAAAAGGGACAGCTGGTCCGCTTGAGTCACCTTACTGTCAAGCATGGCACCCTCGCCTCTACCGGGTTCACAAAAACCGAGGTAAGCCTATACTACTGTCAATACAAATTAGGCTACTGTTTGTAACTGTATTGTGTAATTTCATTTGCAATATTGTAATGTGTAATATTTTAACATTAGCCGTAGTGAAAGGTCTTTGCTACATGTATGCATTATATGTTAAACGAATGACTGAAAACAATGTTTGATTTCAACAGGTTGTGGAGCCGGAGCTGCCGAAAGAATATCAGCTCCTTGGGGCGATGGAGGCGGCCAGCGGAGAGATGGAGCTGCTGCTGGACAACGACCAGGTGGTTACGGTCTCCTTGCCAGCGTTCGAGAAACTGTTCCCCCCCGGTGAAATCACCTATCCACGCACCGTCATCGTCGAACAGACAGCTGATGGGGCGGAGGTGCGGGCCTGCAGTCAGCACCTCGAAATGGAGCTTCTGTTCGACGATGGCGACGCCGAAGAAGTGCTGGGGGGGGAACAGCTTCTTGAAAGCTGGCAAGGAGATGAGCCCGCAGCCGCGGTGAAAGACTAAGAGAAGATATTTTGCTATTTTATTTATTGCTATTTTTGCTATTTTTTCTACATTTTTTTCTACCGTTTTTTCTACTATTTTTTTCTGTATATTTCACGTGTTCTAAATGCCTAAATTGTAAATTGTTCTGCGTTTATAATGTGTAATAAATATATGTTCAAATACAATACTTGTTTTATTCCATCCAAGATTCACACATGGTTTCAGGAATGAAATGAGCAACTAAAATGATTAGCTTTCACTGTTTTAATAGCATAATATAGACTTGCTTGATTCATTGAATACTTTAATAACTTTATCTAACAGAAAAAAGCACGAGAAAGTACATGTTCTGCTAAAAGGAATTGTTTATAATTATAATTTGATATTCATATTGAATGCATGGGGAACAATGACATACAAAATTACAATATAATAGGCTTATGCAAAATAAAATAAAAACCTCATATAAACGGTTAGAAACGCTATTATGTATAGCCTAATGCTCAAAGTTTAACTTGTATTTTTAAACATTTCTGCTACTCTGTGTTTAATCGTTCAAATGAAATATAGGTGTTTTGGAATATCAGTCAATGAAGTACAAATTCCAACAGGTGGCAGCACTTCATCAATGAAAGTACTTCATCTATATAAAATATATGAACCTTGAACCGGAAGTTATCCTTGTGACTACCAAAACACACATACAACAAATCTTCTAATGGGCGCACTGGTCAATGGGCTGCGGATAACATGCATGTCCACCGGTTTGACAAGCAAAGTATGGTAAATTCCACCAAAACGAATCAATAGATGTGTAACATCATGGGTAAATACAATGATTTAACGTGGTCCGTAGCTCTTGTCGAATGTTTAGGAGTTGTGTTACTTTACTTAAGTCACACCCTTAGTAACAGCGCTAATGCTAATGCTGGCTAGCTAAGCCGATGTTAACTTTTCACCTTTAACTATATCGTATATAAATACGATACAATGTAGTAGATTGGTAAAACCTAAATGCATATTACACGTGTGATAAAGTCGCTAATTTGATTAATTATTACCACATCTTAGACTTAATCTGGTTAATCTGATCTGACATGTTATCTCATGCGCATAGATGTTTAATGGTTCATGTGTCATGTTGGAACTTTAATGTTAAACGTCTGCATAAACGTTCATATAGTTCAAATATAACTGCTCACGTTTGGACCACGGATGTTACACGCAAGATACGGGTGCTAATACCTGCCCGAACACAATTGTAACATTCGTGACCATAGGGTGAGCAGTTATATTTGAAATATGAACGTTCATGTATTGTAGACGTTAATGTTGTAAAGCACGTTACCGTATTCATGTTGCAGGGCTATATACCGGCTATGTAACACGTTGTGTCATAACTGTCATGTTTCAAGCCTAGTTATCATAACATTAATATGGTAGAAAAACGTAAAGTGTATGTATCGCATTAATGCTGTAAAATGTCTCAATTATTGGTAGTATTAGCATTGTTTTGTCATTGTAAAGTTATGTTGTAGCCATCACAGTAAAACAATACATGGACATCATAATTATGTTGTCAATATACACTATATAGACATTATACTACTGACTAGTAGCATAAATATATCTTGAGTTTAAAATGATATTGGTGGGTATAATGTACACTGTTGCTTTAAAAAAAAAATGCTTTAAAAAAAAAAATCACATAGTACAGATTAACACATGTGTGCAATGATTGATTATCTTTCATTAAGTTAATTTCCATAACTTTGAAAGTGGATGGTTAAACTTTTCACTTCAGATTTGTGTTGTGTTCTGCACTTGTCAACATGTTGAATTGGTTCTTTTAAATCTTTCTCTGATTACAGAATGGAGACGAGGACAGCATTTTGCTCTGGGGTGAAACTGTCATCTCACCAAACCTTCATTATGAGCAGATCTGGCCCACAATCCAGCCGACTGTTCTGAAGTCCTCATCAATGAGAACTGCGCTGCCCTGTACTCCACAACCTGTATGGCCATTGAGGTACATAGTAATATAACTATTATATAGTAATTGTAATGTCATTAATTTGAAGTCACGTAAGTCAGAGAGGCTTATTGTCAATATCAGCCAGAGTGCGGGAGTCTATATATATATATATATATATATATCGTATCATGGCCTCTGTATCATGATATATCTATCGTGAGATTGCAAGCAATATTCACCACTCGTAATCAATGTATTCAGCCCGCAACACCTCCTCCAGTACCTCTATGAAAATGAAGTGGACTGACACCTGAATGTACAGATCTACAATTTACAATTTAGGCATTTAGCAGACGCTCTTAATCCAGAGCGACTTACATTAAGCAAGAACAAAAAGCATGGGAATACATCACATAAAGACATTTATCATGAGACATGCGTAGCTAAGAAAGTAACAGTGGAATATCTATAATGAAACTATACATATAAGCTATACATCTATACTACTATGCTACACATATGTACTATGACGTGCTATGACTACATACAATGCACTTATGCTGTCTACATAACATGCTATAAGTCTGTATCAAATGCTATCTAAGTCTACAGAATTGCTATCTAAGGGGGTGGGGGATCTAAAATGAATCTACAACATTAACTCAAGTGTTTTTTCCCAGCTTCTTTGTACTTATTTGAGCTCTAACACTAAAATGTTTCCCTCAGCTATAGTACTATTTGACGGTAGCCTATACACATTCCTGAACGTTTGATGGTATAAAGATTCAGAAATGAGGTTAACCAAACTTACTTCAAATCAGCACGCAGAGGCAACCATTCGATTTTATGATTCTGGATAAGTGGGAAAAATCTCCCCAAACGAATTATCCCTTCAAATTACTTTGACAGCTGTCCATCATATTCATCAATTGTAAACTGTTTACTGTCATGGATCAGACGGACCCATCCACTGTGTGTTGTGTTGTGTTGTCCAGCTCAAAGGCAGCCAGGAACCAAAGGCTAAGAAGAGCCGTTCCAATCAACCAGCTGAATCCAAATAGGAATAGTGTCACAATGGTAACTATAATAACTCATAAATATGACCATGTGTCTTACAGCTCAAACTCATGTAAACTACTTAAGCAGAACAGGTTAAGAAATATGTTACTACTTGATGTGAAAACGATGTCGACTGATCTAGAAAATGATTTACTCCAAGTTATGGATATAAACAAACACGTGCACACACATGGAGCAGATTTCCACTACATTTCTGTTGTGTTTCACACCAAGGATCCAGAGCCTGAGATGGAAGCAGTGATCCCCAGCCAGGAGAGCCCGTCTCCTCGTACCCAATACAGCAGCCTGAGAAGCTGTCGGCCTCGACGCAGACCAAGAACGCCAGTTGGGGGTCGCCTCACACCCTGCTCAAGTACACCAAGGACGTGATGAAGCAAGACAAGAGAGACAGAGCGGGTGGTCCGAGAGGCCTTGGAGAAGGTGTGTGTGTGTGTGTGTGTGTGTGTGACCTGAACACCCCATTGAGAGCTGGTGCAGGGAATGTATACATTGAAATGTACAAAGCTAGATGCGTGAAGTTGAAAAAGAATGTGAAACCCCAGCATCCATATTCTGTACGCAGGGGAACATTACCCAAACAGTGTAGCAGATCTGCAAAGAAAATATTACAAAAGACAATAATATGGCACAAGTTTTAGAGCCTATGGAAATGTTGGGGAGGGACTTAGCGAAGGTCTAATTAGAAAAAACAATTTACAAGTTCAGCCACCTGTTGGTATTTCAAATCATCATTGTCATTATTTTTTGTATATTAGACCTGTGCCCGTTGGCCACCAACCTAGCTGGGAACGATGCTAGTTGGGAACCTAGTATGCAATACCTGTTTTAACCATCTGTCTGTGTCCCGTATGGAGATTTCTGTATCTGTCTGCCTGTGTGAAGAGTGCAACCTGAGATTGACATGACAAAAAACATTTATTCTAGGAGCCATGGTTGCTGTTGGCAGGCCAGATGACATCACTTTTACCATCTCCCCAACATCCGAGAGAGCCTGCTTTTCCCTGGAAACGTCAACATCAGCTTCCCTCGCCATGCCAGGAAAAAATACCTCTTCTGCAAGCTCAAATTGTGTCGCAATGTCACATGTTTTGATCTCTACAGGGTTTCTGTCCGACATGTATACATGCTCAGGGTCATCTTTCACTGGTGTACAAACATGATATTTGTGATTAGGGTTGTTCAGAAGAGTAACCCAGGTATGGTGCGCATCTGCAGGTATGTTGTCAGGATGTGTTTTCACAGCCTAGTACTTGCATAGGATATTCAAATCTAGGCAATATAATTAATTACACATAAAGGTAAAATTAAACATTATTGTACTGTAACTATTTCACAGAGTTGAAAGTGAACATTGAAAGACAAGTAGGCTACTAATTTTAAAACTGATCTGTAATTTGTAGGCCTATGTGACAGAAATGAGAAGGTGTATGTTTATAGTATTTATACTGCATAGTTGTATGGTGCATATTGGAACAGCTGTTAGCCCCCACAGATATCCATGTCTCATGTACTCAAACTTTGATAGGGATCAAATTTTGTGTGTATATTTATATAACTAACATGTATGGTAGTGTTTGATATACAAGCTCCTAGTGAATGGAGGCCATACATACATGGTCTGAATGTATCACCTGAGCTACAAGTAAAACAAAATAAAGGTGTTGGAGTTTAACTTAGATGATGGGGCCAAGAGATATTTGTATGTTCAGCACGCACAAAACACACCACGCTGTGTTTTGTGTCCCTTGAAAGCATGACATCGACACTATGTTCATAGTTGGAAGCATATCAGGTTTACAAATGTAAAGAGGTGGGTAAAATTGGTTGTCAGCTCCACAAGCTACATGGCAAATTCATCAAATGATTAATCTGTAATTCATCTGAAAATGATATATTTGATGTTTAATGTCAACTTGTTTAATGCCATTGTCAAGTTCTAGCTCTGATTGTGGATTACCGGTAAACGGCCAGCAGGTGGCAGCATGCATAAATAATCAGAATGCTGTCTTTTGAACTATTTTGTTTTAATGTAATTCTATGCACGTTATAGTCTATCAATGCCTCACAGTTTAATAGGTAATGTACGGTTTATTTGAACAATCTGTAACAGATAAAGTATACTTGAATACAAGATCGTTACTACATCATCCCTCGTGTTGAGCTGACCCTTAATATTATGTCAAAAGGCATCGTAATGTTATGGTGCAGAATGCTGGAGGTGTGTCTTGAATTGAAAAGTGTGTGGGTGTGTGTGTGTGTGTGTGTGACTGTGTGTGTGTGTGTGTGTGTTTGTGTGCGCGAGCGCTGAAGATGACGTAAAATCGTGGGTGCATGGGGAAGGATACAATGTATAAGCCAATCCCTCGTTAATCCTTGATTTGTGTTAATGTTAAGGGTTTAAATTATCCAAAAAAAAAGCATCATATGCATATCACCGCGGTAAAAGACTGAAAGACAATTTTTTACATTTGTTCCTCCTGTTTTTGTATATTTCATGTGTTCTGCGTTTATTTGTGTAATAAATATATGTTCAACTACAATACTTGTTTTATTCCATCCAAGATTCACACATGGTTTCAGGAATGAAATGAGCAACTAAAATGATTAGCTTTCACTGTTTTAATAGCATGATATAGACTTGCTTGATTCATTGAATACTTTATTAACTTTATTTAACAGAAAAAAGCACAAGAAAGTACATGTTCTGCTAAGAGGATTTTAAACCCAACAAAGCTATGAGTTAATTGTTTATAATTATAATTTGGAGTCATTCATATTGAATGCATGGGGAACAATGACATACAAAATTACAGTATAGGCCTATGCAAAATAAAAATAAAAACCTCATATAAACGGTTAGAAACGCTATATGTAGCCTAATGCTCATGGTTTAACTTGTATTATTTAAACATTTCTGCTATTCTGTATTTCATTAAGGTTAAAATAAAATAGATAGGATGCTATAAAATATATAATGTATTTTCAAGCCAATCCCTCGTTAATCCTTGATTCGTGTTGATAAAGTTAAGAGTTTAAATTATCAATGAAATGCATCATATGCATTATGCCAATAAAATGAAATCTGTAGGGGCTGCTCCGAGGCCATACGCTGAGAGACACGACACACACACACACACACACACACACACACACACACACACACACACACACACACACACACACACACACACACACACACACACACACACACTTAACTTCAAAGAGAGGCTATACAATAACATATAGGTTAGGTTGTATGGTTGTTGTATTTTGTGTCGTGGGATCCCCGAAGTGTTTACATGAATTCTTCATTTTGATGTTCGCGGCCTCTTTCATAATCATGTCTCTTTCAAATGCAGGTGTTAATGATTAGACTGGAAAGCAGACTTGTGGGTCAGCAAATTGGTGGACTGGCATTTGAATTGGCATTTGTGAGAAGATGACGTAAAATCGTGGGTGCATGGGGAAATCACAGCTAATTAACTAAAATATATAATGTATAAACCAATCCCTCGTTAATCCTTGATTTGTGTTAATAATGTTAAGGGTTTAAATGATTAAAAAAAAAGCATCATGCATATCACCCAATAAAATAAAATAAAAGATCAGTATAATATATAAAGTAGGCTAACGTGTCAGTGCAGGCAAGCATATGCAATGCAACACAGTGAACGTCCAATAGCAAAAATAATCAGCTATACAAACGCAGTCCAACACAGACATGAATTACTTATTAGTATAGGTATATGGTTGCAAGTTCATTAGACAATCTATATATTACGCAAATGTTAGTGTTTTTGGACGAGAAGTGCAGATTTTTTTCTTCCTTGGCATGTTAATGTCATAGATGCAAATTATTTTTTCAAGGCTAGAAACATTTGTTAGGCCTTCTGGTTTCAAGAAAATTCTGCAGATTATAAAGCTGATAGATTTAAGGGATTCAAATGATAAAATATCCCCAAATACGCACGCGCGCGCGCACACACACACACAAACTCTAAACACAATTGCGTTCAAAGAGAGACTACAATAACATATAGATTAGGTTGCACAGTTGTTGTATTTTGTAACGTGGGAACACGTTGATTTGCGCGGCCTCTTTTTCATGTCTCTTGGTTAGACTGGAAAACGCAACATAGCAAGGATAGCACATGAAGTTATTTGCCAAATTTCATACAAAATTTCATACAAAATTCGTTTTTGCTGTGTCACCGACCCAAAGTTTTATTATCCATTGGTATAACATTTGATTATCAATGAATTTGTTATAGGCCTATACTCCAATTCACTTTGACACATTATGATGAAAGCTATAGGCTATAGATGTAAGGTGAATTAAGTGGTGTAGGCCTATGAGTTATATCGTGTTAAAGTCGATTTCCACAATAGCGCTATACAAATTATTTTTTATGTTAAAATAATTTTCATTTTGAAGCGATCACATTGATCGACATGACCCCCTCAAGGGTTAAGAAAGGTTCCCAGATAGGCTACAATAACATTTACAAATTCTATATGGTTGTTGTATTGTGACCGTGGGACTCCGAACGTGTTCAAAGAGACGCTACAATAACATAGGTCAGGTCGACCTAACCTTATCTTCTGGACCTGCCTATACTTTAACCTAACCTATATAAAGCCACGTTTCACTCTCATTCTGTTGCTTGCCTGAAGACGAAGTTCTGCTCGATTTAACAGCAACTATACACAATGGATTTGCAGAGCATCCTACAAAGCGGGCACACAGCAGCATCTTCTGCATCATCCTCCTCCTCCTCACCATACCAGCTGACGCGCCAACCCACCATAAAGCTGAAGGCTGTGGCGGCCCGCGAGAGCCTCTGTGTCCGGGAGTGGGACTGGCATCGTGAAGGGGGCATTAAGAATGCCCTCTCCTCCACCAACCTACATGTGGCGTTCACGGACGGCGTGACCATCGCTAAAATGGTGCTGTTTGAAAGGCAGGCCCCCAGGGTGAAGACGGGCACCACCTACATGGTGAGAAACTACAGGGTCACTGCGCACGGTCTGCAGTGCTGGGGAGACACCGGCTTCTACGCCACATCGCCTCTGCACGTAGATGAGGCCATAGAGGCGCGATGCGAGGCCCTCGTCAACCCCCCATCCAAGGCGCTGTCCCTGGCCGACATTGCCACAGCGGCAGCAGGCCGGCTGGTGACAGTGCAAGGCTACATTACTGATGTAAGTCGACCTTTATTATATTATTATAACACTCGGAATGTTGGATGGTGTACCCAAACGAGTAACTAATAAGTTAACATGTACTCCAATATAGGCATATAGCCTACACCGTACAAATATGCAGTATAAATACTATAATCATGCAATAAATATATGAATGGGGATATAATTTCTTCTCATTTCTATCACAGATGGAGCCGGTGCGCAAACACCAACCGGAGAAGGCAGCGGCTGTTCCCAGACAGAACATCAAAATAAATGAGGTACGTTTTATAATTTAGTATAGCCTGTTGGTCTTTCAATGTTCACTTCCAACTCTGTGTATATAGTTAATACCATTAAGATCTGTTTAATGCACATTAACGTTGTTAGTTCATTCATACTGTTAACGCCATGTGATTCCGTCATTGCAGAAAGGAGTTGAGGCCACGGTCCAGCTCTGGCGAGAGGCCGTCCTTCTGCCAAACCTTGAAAAGGGACAGCTGGTCCGCTTGAGTCACCTTACTGTCAAGCATGGCACCCTCGCCTCTACCGGGTTCACAAAAACCGAGGTAAGCCTATACTACTGTCAATACAAATTAGGCTACTGTTTGTAACTGTATTGTGTAATTTCATTTGCAATATTGTAATGTGTAATATTTTAACATTAGCCGTAGTGAAAGGTCTTTGCTACATGTATGCATTATATGTTAAACGAATGACTGAAAACAATGTTTGATTTCAACAGGTTGTGGAGCCGGAGCTGCCGAAAGAATATCAGCTCCTTGGGGCGATGGAGGCGGCCAGCGGAGAGATGGAGCTGCTGCTGGACAACGACCAGGTGGTTACGGTCTCCTTGCCAGCGTTCGAGAAACTGTTCCCCCCCGGTGAAATCACCTATCCACGCACCGTCATCGTCGAACAGACAGCTGATGGGACGGAGGTGCGGGCCTGCAGTCAGCACCTCGAAATGGAGCTTCTGTTCGACGATGGCGACGCCGAAGAAGTGCTGGGGGGGGAACAGCTTCTTGAAAGCTGGCAAGGAGATGAGCCCGCAGCCGCGGTGAAAGACTAAGAGAAGATATTTTGCTATTTTATTTATTGCTATTTTTGCTATTTTTTCTACATTTTTTTCTACCGTTTTTTCTACTATTTTTTTCTGTATATTTCACGTGTTCTAAATGCCTAAATTGTAAATTGTTCTGCGTTTATAATGTGTAATAAATATATGTTCAAATACAATACTTGTTTTATTCCATCCAAGATTCACACATGGTTTCAGGAATGAAATGAGCAACTAAAATGATTAGCTTTCACTGTTTTAATAGCATAATATAGACTTGCTTGATTCATTGAATACTTTAATAACTTTATCTAACAGAAAAAAGCACGAGAAAGTACATGTTCTGCTAAAAGGAATTGTTTATAATTATAATTTGATATTCATATTGAATGCATGGGGAACAATGACATACAAAATTACAATATAATAGGCTTATGCAAAATAAAATAAAAACCTCATATAAACGGTTAGAAACGCTATTATGTATAGCCTAATGCTCAAAGTTTAACTTGTATTTTTAAACATTTCTGCTACTCTGTGTTTAATCGTTCAAATGAAATATAGGTGTTTTGGAATATCAGTCAATGAAGTACAAATTCCAACAGGTGGCAGCACTTCATCAATGAAAGTACTTCATCTATATAAAATATATGAACCTTGAACCGGAAGTTATCCTTGTGACTACCAAAACACACATACAACAAATCTTCTAATGGGCGCACTGGTCAATGGGCTGCGGATAACATGCATGTCCACCGGTTTGACAAGCAAAGTATGGTAAATTCCACCAAAACGAATCAATAGATGTGTAACATCATGGGTAAATACAATGATTTAACGTGGTCCGTAGCTCTTGTCGAATGTTTAGGAGTTGTGTTACTTTACTTAAGTCACACCCTTAGTAACAGCGCTAATGCTAATGCTGGCTAGCTAAGCCGATGTTAACTTTTCACCTTTAACTATATCGTATATAAATACGATACAATGTAGTAGATTGGTAAAACCTAAATGCATATTACACGTGTGATAAAGTCGCTAATTTGATTAATTATTACCACATCTTAGACTTAATCTGGTTAATCTGATCTGACATGTTATCTCATGCGCATAGATGTTTAATGGTTCATGTGTCATGTTGGAACTTTAATGTTAAACGTCTGCATAAACGTTCATATAGTTCAAATATAACTGCTCACGTTTGGACCACGGATGTTACACGCAAGATACGGGTGCTAATACCTGCCCGAACACAATTGTAACATTCGTGACCATAGGGTGAGCAGTTATATTTGAAATATGAACGTTCATGTATTGTAGACGTTAATGTTGTAAAGCACGTTACCGTATTCATGTTGCAGGGCTATATACCGGCTATGTAACACGTTGTGTCATAACTGTCATGTTTCAAGCCTAGTTATCATAACATTAATATGGTAGAAAAACGTAAAGTGTATGTATCGCATTAATGCTGTAAAATGTCTCAATTATTGGTAGTATTAGCATTGTTTTGTCATTGTAAAGTTATGTTGTAGCCATCACAGTAAAACAATACATGGACATCATAATTATGTTGTCAATATACACTATATAGACATTATACTACTGACTAGTAGCATAAATATATCTTGAGTTTAAAATGATATTGGTGGGTATAATGTACACTGTTGCTTTAAAAAAAAAATGCTTTAAAAAAAAAAATCACATAGTACAGATTAACACATGTGTGCAATGATTGATTATCTTTCATTAAGTTAATTTCCATAACTTTGAAAGTGGATGGTTAAACTTTTCACTTCAGATTTGTGTTGTGTTCTGCACTTGTCAACATGTTGAATTGGTTCTTTTAAATCTTTCTCTGATTACAGAATGGAGACGAGGACAGCATTTTGCTCTGGGGTGAAACTGTCATCTCACCAAACCTTCATTATGAGCAGATCTGGCCCACAATCCAGCCGACTGTTCTGAAGTCCTCATCAATGAGAACTGCGCTGCCCTGTACTCCACAACCTGTATGGCCAATTGGCCATTGAGGTACATAGTAATATAACTATTATATAGTAATTGTAATGTCATTAATTTGAAGTCACGTAAGTCAGAGAGGCTTATTGTCAATATCAGCCAGAGTGCGGGAGTCTATATATATATATATATATATATATATCGTATCATGGCCTCTGTATCATGATATATCTATCGTGAGATTGCAAGCAATATTCACCACTCGTAATCAATGTATTCAGCCCGCAACACCTCCTCCAGTACCTCTATGAAAATGAAGTGGACTGACACCTGAATGTACAGATCTACAATTTACAATTTAGGCATTTAGCAGACGCTCTTAATCCAGAGCGACTTACATTAAGCAAGAACAAAAAGCATGGGAATACATCACATAAAGACATTTATCATGAGACATGCGTAGCTAAGAAAGTAACAGTGGAATATCTATAATGAAACTATACATATAAGCTATACATCTATACTACTATGCTACACATATGTACTATGACGTGCTATGACTACATACAATGCACTTATGCTGTCTACATAACATGCTATAAGTCTGTATCAAATGCTATCTAAGTCTACAGAATTGCTATCTAAGGGGGTGGGGGATCTAAAATGAATCTACAACATTAACTCAAGTGTTTTTTCCCAGCTTCTTTGTACTTATTTGAGCTCTAACACTAAAATGTTTCCCTCAGCTATAGTACTATTTGACGGTAGCCTATACACATTCCTGAACGTTTGATGGTATAAAGATTCAGAAATGAGGTTAACCAAACTTACTTCAAATCAGCACGCAGAGGCAACCATTCGTTTTTATGATTCTGGATAAGTGGGAAAAATCTCCCCAAACGAATTATCCCTTCAAATTACTTTGACAGCTGTCCATCATATTCATCAATTGTAAACTGTTTACTGTCATGGATCAGACAGACCCATCCACTGTGTGTTGTGTTGTGTTGTCCAACTCAAAGGCAGCCAGGAACCAAAGGCTAAGAAGAGCCGTTCCAATCAACCAGCTGAATCCAAATAGGAATAGTGTCACAATGGTAACTATAATAACTCATAAATATGACCATGTGTCTTACAGCTCAAACTCATGTAAACTACTTAAGCAGAACAGGTTAAGAAATATGCTACTACTTGATGTGAAAACGATGTCGACTGATCTAGAAAATGATTTACTCCAAATTGAAGTTATGTGTTGAACAAACACGTGCACACACATGGAGCAGATTTCCACTACATTTCTGTTGTGTTTCACACCAAGGATCCAGAGCCTGAGATGGAAGCAGTGATCCCCAGCCAGGAGAGCCCGTCTCCTCGTACCCAATACAGCAGCCTGAGAAGCTGTCGGCCTCGACGCAGACCAAGAACGCCAGTTGGGGGTCGCCTCACACCCTGCTCAAGTACACCAAGGACGTGATGAAGCAAGACAAGAGAGACAGAGCGGGTGGTCCAAGAGGCCTTGGAGAAGGTGTGTGTGTGACCTGAACACCCCATTGAGAGCTGGTGCAGGGAATGTATACATTGAAATGTACAAAGCTAGATGCGTGAAGTTGAAAAAGAATGTGAAACCCCAGCATCCATATTCTGTACGCAGGGGAACATTACCCAAACAGTGTAGCAGATCTGCAAAGGGATGTCAAAGTGATGGGCACATGATCACACTGTTTCAAACTGAGAAGGGCTGGACAGACAGGAACCCTAACCCATTGAGAGCTTAGGCTGACAAATGCCATCTAAATTATTAGTTTTCATGCCAAGGACACCCAAATGTATTTTATTTGGTTGCAGACCCAATCTGAAAACATTTAGTGACAGGGACCCCCAGAAGAGAAAATTTGTGTTATAATTATTTGTGTATATTATTAAAGATTTGTGTTAAACTTAAAATATATAACTATTCAAGATTCAAAATGTTTAAAAAAAATAGCAGATGTCTTGAAGTCTCAGAAGCTTGCACAAGGCAAGTACAAGGCACAGAGGAACGTGCTACAAAATGTTACAACATTTTAGTAATAGGAAAATGGTGTATCTATTATTGTTTGTTCGTTACATTTAAAGGTTTGGGCATTTATTTATTTGATTTATTTTCTTTATGTCCTGCACATACTTCTGCATTCATTCAGACTCCTCACACTGACTGGGGAGAGACTGCGTTTGGAAGATTATTTCTCTCCAATGATCATTACATCCTGATGTGAAAGACAATAATATGGCACAAGTTTTAGAGCCTATGGAAATGTTGGGGAGGGACTTAGCGAAGGGCTAATTAGAAAAAACTATTTACAGGTTCAGCCACCTGTTGGTATTTCAAATCATCATTGTCATTATTTTTTGTATATTAGACCTGTGCCCGTTGGCCACCAACCTAGCTGGGAACGATGCTAGTTGGGAACCTAGTATGCAATACCTGTTTTAACCATCTGTCTGTGTCCCGTATGGAGATTTCTGTATCTGTCTGCCTGTGTGAAGAGTGCAACCTGAGATTGACATGGCAAAAAACATTTATTCTAGGAGCCATGGTTGCTGTTGGCAGGCAGATGACATCCTACATCCTACAAGAGCCTGCTTTTCCCTGGAAACGTCAACATCAGCTTCCCTCGCCATGCCAGGAAAAAATACCTCTTCTGCAAGCTCAAATTGTGTCGCAATGTCACATGTTTTGATCTCTACATGGTTTCTGTCCGACATGTATACATGCTCAGGGTCATCTTTCACTGTACAAACATGATATTTGTGATTAGGGTTGTTCAGAAGAGTAACCCAGGTATGGTGCGCATCTGCAGGTATGTTGACAGGATGTGTTTTCACAGCCTAGTACATGTACAGTAGGTAGGTAGACATAATTATATGATTTTTCGTTTGTTTCTCTTCCAAGAAAATGGGGAATCAGAAGGTGGATGATGAAATTGATGATCAAATATGTTTATATATCATTGTCCTGTAGTGTTCATGTAGAATGTCATGTTTTTATGTTCTGTGTGCACCCCAGGAAGATTAGCTGCTGCTATGCACCAGCTAATAAAACTCTGTATCTTGCATAGGATATTCAAATCTAGGTAATATAATTACACATCAAGGTAAAATTAAACATTGTATTGTATTGACAGTCACACTAGTATTATCTTGGTGGTTGTATAATTTGTTGGGTTTTTCCCATTGCTCTGAACTGAACCCAACACATTTTGTGTGTATATTTATATAAATAACATGTATGGTAGTGTTTGATACACAAGCTTCTAGGGTGAATGCAAATTGGCAATTCATCACATTTTGAACATGAAAGTATCTGATGTCAATATCAACTTGGTTAAAACCAAGTGCTAGGTCTGCTTGTGGATAAAACGTCCAGCAGGTGGCAGCAATTCATCAATATTCAGAATGGTTATGTAATTTGAACTATTTTAATGCAATTATGTACACGTTATAGTCTCAATGTCCCACAGTTTTAACAGGTAATGTACGGTTTATTTGAACAATCCAGTAGCATAAAGTATACGAATTCATCTAACCGTGAATTCATTAAGTTCAGCATGCTATGTACTAAAGATAAAAATAAAGAAATGAGAGCTCAAAGATGTTTTGCTTTTCAAAAATGTATACAGTGGCGGAAAATAACTAAGTACATTTACCAATGTACTGTAGGTGTAGGCTTATTACAATTTTGAGGTATTTGTACTTACTATTTCCAATAAATAGGCCTATACTTTTACTTCCACTGCAGTACATCTCAGATCCCAATATTGTATTTTACCCCACTACATTTATTTGACCGTGAGTACTGTTTACCTTTGACAGTATGTTAAGTACATTTTGATACCAATACGTGTGTACTTTTATTGAGGTAGCCTATATTTTGAATTCCGGACTTTTTTTTACAGTAGTAATTTTGGATTATTATTGATATTGAAGTATAAAACGTGAGTACTTTTTCAACCATTATGTCTTAATAAAATAATTGTAATTATCTTGAATCCAGAGATCTGGATAACGTTCCCACATCCAACATTAAACTGTAATCTTTACATTTTATCAAAGATACATAAATATATAGTAAGAGACACTATAGTGACTCCCATTGTAACAATGAAATTCGGAAGTGCTCAATCTATCTCAATGGGATAGTTCCACGCTGATAAATCCGAGGTTCCTTTTAACTGCGACACCGCAAATTACATCACTCACTTCCTCTTCCGAAATTCAAGGTATGTCGCGCTGTGATCATATACACTAGAAGTTATTTCAATTTATTAACTAAATGCACAAATTGCGTTTAAACCTGTTAATCACTCTGTTAAACAACACACCGCGGCACCATTACGTGCCTTTATGCGTTCGTTTATTTACGTTTTAATCATGCTATCGGGCTATGTTGTTCAGGCTAACGTATGTGCTAACATGAAGCTATAGTGAACAGGCTAGGAAGCTATGAGGCCCGAGCGCGGCAACGCTTACCGCACTGCCGTAACACGAAGAAGTTTACTGTTTTTTGTAATCGAGCTATCTACCCGCTATGATTTGCTATTAACACAGCTGGAATCTATCGTGAAATCATGAATATTGCATTTTTAACGGACTGTGCGTCCGTCAGTCAGTTTCTATGAATTTGTTGTACAGAAATAGTGTAGCCTAATTTAAGCTACTTCAATCATACACTGAAGCCTATATGTTGCATTACATTAGTGATAGCTGTGTGACCTTGTAGATATTTGTTGGCATGATGCTTAAAAACAACATTGTGGTTTGAGATCTATCTAACTTTTTCCTATCCTCCCTCCCCCCTCTCCCCTGGTGACTACTAACTTTACGTAAGTAAAGTAAGACGATGTATTTTTTGTGTGAGCTGAAACATAATAATCATTTAATAATTATCTTAATGGTGTCATGTTGTCTTTTTATTAGCTTAACAATTACGTTACTTTGCTGAAACATTATTATTAGTATTAATAAAGTATAGCTTGTATCACAGCTAGTTGAAAGTAGAGCTTGTAGATAAGCTATTTTCAATTCGGCTATTTTCGATTTACATATACACATACTTTAAAACAATTTTGCTTTTGGTACTATAAGTATATTTATGCCAATACTTTTCTATTGTATGGCCATGCAAAATAATACTGGTCATTTTTAGTAGGTGGGGATTTTTTTATTTTATTTTATTCTTTCGTGGGAAGGATGGGTAGCAAGATTGTTATCTTTTTTGTCCGAGATAGGGCTTATTTGCCTGAGTAAGTCCCTGAGAACGCGTTTCTCAGGCCAGGTGGCCCATTAGAGCAGGTGCCCTAATTATGGATATTAACAATACAATTTATTAATACCAATATATTTCATATTGTGAGCTTGTGGAACCGTTCACAGTGTTGCCAAGTCTAGTCATTATAAGCTACTTTCGACTTGTTTATCTGTAAAGTTTCTTTAAAATATTGGTGGTCCTTGAGATGAAAATGTTTAAGAACCACTGCTCTAAAACAACATTGGACAATTATGTTTGACAGTCGGCACTATAGTTGCTATTTTTTTTTCGGATTTTCTGACTTGATCTAGCCTGTTAACCTTTTCATAGACCTGGTTGCTTGTTTCTCTCTCAGTCACAAAATGTGGCAACCGTCAAAGCACGTCCCTAGACTAGAGTTTGTTTTGATGCATGATCTGCGTTAGGGTCCGCGCCCCACGCAGACTATCGCGGACCCCCGCGCCGAACTCCGCGGGGGTCCGCGCCGAGCAAACGCAGACCATCGGTCGAATTCTGACTTTTTTTCATTTTTTTCCCACCAAATGCCAATAAATGTCAACCTATTATTTTGCTCGGCCTATTAAAGTGAAAGTATGACTACCAGTAGACTTTTTACTTCATATTGAACACAAACAACTGATTAATTGCTGCATGCTATGTCCTCCATTCTGCAGATTAAACTACATCATGACCCTACCTGCACCTGAGTAAGTATTTACTGTATCGGCTTAATGCTGTCCCATCTGTGTGTTCAGACTGGCAGGCAAATCCAGCCTGAATCAGATCTGTGCCACATCCAGATTTAAATCTGTTTTATTTAAATAAGTCAAAACTTTAGGCAATAATGACAACAATCATACCCACCAATTCTTATATTAATATATAAGCCTCTACCAACAGTAGATATGTCACTTTGTGGTAAATGTGCAATCTAAAGTAGCCTAAACGAAAAACTACTAGGCCTATTTGCTATGAATAAATACAACTTCTTCTAATTCATTGTTATATTATAATCACAAAAAATCTGAAATGGTTCTATAAGTAGGATTTTATTCCTGTCTATAAACATGCTCTACCAAACTTCTGAATTGTCTGTCAGTGATAAAAGGCAGTGATGCTAAGATAATACATTGACCATTTATAATGTAGAACAAGGAATCTAAATCATTCAGTAGAGCATGTTAACATTCTTTGACCATTGTTATGTTTTACTGTATCAAGCTAGATGATCATGTTCAGTAACATCTCTGAGTTGATGTGCAAAAAAACTTGTAAAGCATGGTATGTGAATCCACAGTGCCATCTAGTGGATTTTGTTTGCATAATACACCTCAACCAAATATAAATGACTCAATCAGCTTGAGTCCAGTTTCAGCATTTTCAATGAGTATTTAGTATTCTATGTCTCTAGGAGATGAACAAGGTCAATGCTTTTTGATTTTCAAGTGCCCCCAAATTATCATGCATAGATAGATAAGTGTGAAAATATGTTGTCAGGAACATGTTTTTATTTTTGCTCATTGCTATTTTCAAATAGCCAAAGAATAAATGTATGTTGAAGTGCTTGCATTGATTTAGATGCTACATTAACTATGTTAGCTGGGAACCCCCTCAAGGAACCCTTGGGGTTTCCCGAACCCAGACCCCACTTTGAGAACCACTGCCTTAAATGACCAACTGTCAACCTAGCTTTAAGTGGTCATCACTAATACTCATAAGATGACACCATTCCTGCCTACCCACTTTGTCGCAGAGGATAGCAATGTGTTAGTGATGGCCAATTGAACGATAGGTTGAAACTGTGTGAAGTGTTTAAATTGGAGCAGATTGATTCAATGCAAGCTGTTACAATGTAAGCCATTTAGTTAGAAATATGCAGCAGTGTGCATTGAACTTTACTCCTTTATCAGGAAATGATTAACCCATTTAGACCTGAGGACACATCTCTGTCACCCTATAGCTTTTTTTTTCCCCTGATGAAGGCTTAACCGCCGAAACGTTGGATATTTGTCTTACCTGCTGTCCGAATAAATATTGGTACTCTGGCTATTGGTGTGTGCGGCCACCTTCTTGTTCATTCAAGATCTCCTATACAGTTTTCTCCCGTGCGACGGCACCGCCACAAGGACTTTGGTGTGCGTAGAGCCTCTTTGTACACCCTATAGCTTTTAACCATGACTATAAACTTTACCTGAAAAATGGCAGATCTACATGCTCTGAGTGCTGCGCTACGAGCTTGTAGCTTGTTTTCTTTAACTCAAATCTTTGCTTCTGGGGGGGTCCCTGCTACAACATATTTTCAGATGGGGTCTGTGGCAAAATACAGATAATTCTCGGGGTCCTTGACATGAAATGGTTTGAGAACCACTGATAAGGTTTTGGAAGACATATTGTAGAATCTGGTGCCAGATCTCAATGGGTTAACAACACAAAAGAAAAATATTCTTTGAACAATTAAGTAATTGCTGATTTTCTCCTTTTCATTCTGCAGACTTAGCTGGTTGCTGTTGACCTACACTTGAGTAAGTATTAGTTATCAACACTGATGATGTTTTTACACAATATTTGTATTCAAGTTGAATATAGGTGCAAGAAGTGATGTCACACACACACACACACACACACAATTTTGACACATAGTAACCACTTAGGCGTTATTCCTAGTATGGACTTTCAGTGGTGAGGTGACCACCGAACTACAACATGACGTCACTGAGCCGCGGTGAAGAGCATACCACGGCCACCGCCTCAGCCCTACTCTCTGTTTTTACTCGCCACCGCTCCACGCTATTTCAGCTCCGGTGGTCACCTCGCCACCGAAAATCCACACTATGAATAGGCCTTTAAGCCCTGTATGATTAGCAAAAATAGCAGACCGACAAGCTCACAACGTGACTTGTGAATTTGTAGCTTTATAGCTTAAAAACATACTTATGTTTATGGTGGAGGGGCAGATGTTTTGGTTAGGGACCCTTTGACCAAATGGCCACATTCTGAGCTTGTAGAACTGCTATTTGCAGCACACACCACTGTTGTACGATGGAACACACATTATACTTTAAATATTGAATACTATGGTTGATGTAATTAGCAATTGCATATTCTATACAGTACAGTAACTGACTACATAAGGCTTATTAATCCTGTGGGGAAGATTCTGCTCCAATCTCATGATTTTCAAAAGATCTGATTTTTTATTGTAAATCTCAAAGAAAGATGTATAAGCAATGAGATTTTGTAAACTGTTTATGCTAGCAAAGTTTGTGTTGTAACTTTATATATTCCATGAGAGGTGGAGTTAGTTGCTTTAGCAAACAACACAAGGTTTCTTCCCGACAGCAACATTATGCATTTATGTTACTGATATACTTGTATAAATGTGACTATGAATATTCTTTCTTTCAGGTAAACCTTGCGCAGTGAACCCTGGGTTCCAGTGGATCCTGTTTTTCTCTTAATCCAACACCCCAAACCCTTCTATCTCCCTGCTGCCTCTCTGTCTTTTGTCTCTACCTTTTCTCTATCTCGCCCAGAGAAGTCTCAGAGTTGGGAGCAACTCTGAGAGATCTTGCTCTGCTCCCTTAAGCAACCCCTTATATGCAACTTGATACACGTTTTGATGCAACCCTGATATGAAACCTGATACAACCCTGATATGAAACCTTGGATACAGTTTTTCTCTTAATCCAACACCCCAAACCCTTCTATCTCCCTGCTGCCTCTCTGTCTTTTGTCTCTACCTTTTCTCTATCTCGCCCAGAGAAGTCTCAGAGTTGGGAGCAACTCTGAGAGATCTTGCTCTGCTCCCTTAAGCAACCCCTGAAACGCAACTTGATACAAGTTTTGATGCAACCCTGAAACGCAACTTGATGCAACCCTGATATGAAACTTGATACAACTTTTGATGCAACCCTGATATGAAACCTTGAAACCTTGGATACAGCTTTTTGAGACATTTGTATTGCCACACCTTTGAGCCATCTTTGTTTATTCACCTTTTGTTTTGGTTAAACATCCATCCACCTAAACACCATTTCCACATTCCTGAGTGATAGTTTTTACATTCCGTATACATTCATTTTTGAAATTATTTGTTTCTGGCTATCCACTATCTGGATCCGAACGCAGCCTCAACTCGATCAGCTTGGTGTCTGCACTCTACATACTGAACCAGGACCGGACTGCGTACTGGACCAGGATCATCAAAGCAAACACATTTCACAAACTGTTTAGAAATACTCTTAACATTAGTACAGTATATACTCCTAGCAAGGCCAACCTCTCTTTATTGTTCAGCTTCTTTATACATTGTATAGTAAAATATACTTGAGTAAAAATAAATGTATGGTAGTTCAATAGGCTTGTTTAGAATTCTGTTTGATAGTTAAACTATTTGCAGCTCTGACAAGTGGACCTGTCTGTGATCACTCTATTGAACAGCGGTCCATCAACTGAAGTAGCCCAACTGCTATATTAAGTGTATACATTACCAAGATAATTTTCCTAATCATCACTATATTGTTAAGCTATCACTGAATATTGAATCAGCACTACTTGAAGGTTTGTTGCTTGTGCTAACATTTGAGAATCATTTCATTGGTTCAAAACAAAACGGTCATTTCCACATTCCTATACATTTAGTTTAATCTTTGACCACATTTCCTCTTTTGAACAGTTCTTTAAACTAAACTGCTTATTAATACTGTTGTAGCCTACATTGTTTAGAAAGTGAGATAATACAAGTGGACGTGTGACAAATCACTTGCTTCTGTTTGGTACTATAGTGAATGTCCCTCAGTGATTGAGATTGCATTGTGGTTTTCAGTAGCTCACATCTGGTATATTACCTAGAATTCTGTGAAACTACAGTTGACGTCTGGTCCTATATTACAATTGTTTCATAATTTTCTGGGTGTCTATAGAACAAGTTGCTAGTGAACTGTAGCCTACTGTATCAATCACTACATTCTCTGAAGATATTTGTGAATATCGTAGTCCCTATTAAGTTACCATAAAAACATTGCAAAGCACAAACTTATACGCAATATTTAAGGTTTACCAGTGTGACAAATAGCCTACAAGAACCAAACGTTACCATGCCGAGGAAAGGGAAAAAAAGTCAAGCTAAAAAACAACACTGGTCCAAGTTGAAATTATCTGACGATGTGATACCAGGTCAACAAATGCATGTTCCCCACAGCTGCAATGATGTGAAACCAATGTACTACACTGATGCTGTAAAACAGGTTAGTCACAGTGAAGTTGGACATCTGTCGGGGACATCTCATATTCAACACAAAGGCCAATCTGACGAGACGAGAGTTAAAGCATCCCATAGTCAAAACAGCACTAAATACGATGTATTTTCCAGGAATAAGCAGTGTGCCTGTAGTTCTCTAACATTTCTGGCATTCCTTCATGAGGAAGAACACATTACAGCAGCAAACCTGGACCTTGTATTGCAAAAGGGTGACAGCATGTACACAAAGGTCAGGTGTCAGTTAGATGCAAAAGTAAAAAAAACAGCCGATCTACAAGCTCACGAAGGGGGACAGTTACCTAAAACAAAGAAAAAAATTGATTATACTCATCTAGCTACAGATGAACTACCGGACAAAGTGTTTGCCCGCGACCATGACTACCATGTAACAAAGCATCATGATCTTTCCCAGTACGGTTCATTCGGAGATCCTCCATCTAATTATGCAGAAGAGTACCTAGATCTAGAAGCAGGACTTAGCTGTTTGTTAACAGAGGTGAACTATGCATTGCTGGTAATGACTGGTTTAGTAATTGCTGTGTTCAGGAACAGATCAGGAAAATTTGGTTTCTTTGACCCACACTCTAGAAGGCCTGATGGATTACCATATAATGAAGATACTCAACACTTAGGCACTGCTGTAATGATTACATTCACAACATTGAAAGATATGATTGACAGGATTATTGAGTGCCAACTGTTGTTTAAGACGTTACCAACATGCATGTATGAACTCATGCCTGTAGGATTTCACAGTGACGACGTGGATAACAGTGATGTCACTATTGCCGACTCCATTGACCTGTCACCACGAGCTGGAATAGAAATTCCAACAACATCAAACACAGATGTCTACAGCACACACCATGCAAACAGGCAGGCTAAACATTCATCGTCAGAAATGTCTGATGTGATTGTAGGACATTGTACAGAATATCAAACAAGCAAGTGTATTGATGACAGTGCTGTATCACCTATGAGCGAGCAGAAGGATGCTAAAGTGCATTGCCATAAAGACTGTTTATCTAAGAATTTGACACATTATCTTAAAAAGCGTGTAGGACCCATGGGTGAGCAGGAGTTTAAGGAGCGTTTTTCTGACAACATCACATACTGTGTTAAGGATACAATCGTGACAGCAGGTCAACAAATACAATGTGCTCCCCACAGCAGTAAAACACCATTACAGAAGATGTCTTCCACTGATGCTGTCAAACAGGTGTCTAAAGTTAGACATGTGCCAGGGACATCTAACCGTATTCAACACAAAGGCCAATCTGATGAGACATGTGTTGCAGCATCCCATAGTCAAAACAGCATTACATATCCTACATTTTCCAGGAATAAGCAATGTGCCTGTAGTTCTATAACATTTCTGGCATTCCTTCATGAGAAAGAACACATTACAGCAGAAAACCTGGACCTTGTATTACAAAAGGGCGACACCATGTACACAGAGGTCAAGCAGCAGTTGGATGCAGAAGTCAGAAAAACAGCCGATCTACAAGCTCACGAAGGGGAACAGTTACCTACAAAGAATAAAATTGCTCATACTCATCTAGCTACAGATGAACTGCCGGGAAAAGTTTCTGCCTTCAACCATGACTACCACGTAACACAGCATGTTCGCCGGTACGGTACATTCGGAGACCCTCCATCTAATTATGCAGAAGAGTACCTAGATCTAGAAGCAGGACTTAGCTGTTTGTTAACAGAGGTGAACTATGCATTGCTGGTAATGAGTGGTTTAGTAATTGCTGTGTTCAGGAACAGATCAGGAAAATTTGGTTTCTTTGACCCACACTCTAGAAGGCCTGATGGATTACCATATGATGAAGATACTCAACACTTAGGCACTGCTGTAATGATTACATTCACAACATTGAAAGATATGATTAACAGGATTATTGTGTGCCACCTGATGTTTGAGACGTTACCAACATGCATGTATGAACTCATGCCTGTAGGATTTCACAGTGACAACCTGGTCAACAGTGATGTTACTATTGCCGACTCCATCGACCTGTCACCACGAGCTGGAATAGAAATTCCAACAACAACACACTGGGTTAAAGAGCATGTTTCTGACAATGTCACAGCAGGTCAACAAATACAATGTGCACCCCACAGCAATAAAACACCATTACAGAAGATGTCTTCCACTGATGCTGTCAAACATGTGCCTAAAGTTAAACATGTACCAAGGACATCTAACCGTATTCAACACAAAGGCCATTCTGATGAGACAAGTGTTGCAGCATCTCATAGTCAAAACAGCACTAAATACAATGTATTTTCCAGGAATAAGCAGTGTGCCTGTAGTTCTCTAACATTTCTGGCATTCCTTCATGAGGAAGAACACATTACAGCAGCAAACCTGGACCTTGTATTGCAAAAGGGCGACACCATGTACACAGAGGTCAAGCGTCAGTTAGATGCGAAAGTCAGAAAAACAGCCGATCTACAAGCTCACGAAGGTGAAGATGGTGCATCTTTACCTAAAATAAAGAATAAAATTGCTCATGATCATCTAGCTATAGATGATCTACCGGACAAAGTGTCTGCCCGCGACCATGACTACCATGTAACAAAGCATCATGATCTTTCCCAGTATGGAACCTTTGGAGACCCTCCATCTCATTATGCAGAAAAGTGCCTAAATCTAGAAGCAGGACTTAGCTGTTTGCTAAAAGACGTGAACTATGCATTGCTGGTAATGAGTGGTTTAGTAATTGCTGTGTTCAGGAACAGATCAGGACAATTTGGTTTCTTTGACCCACACTCTAGAAGTCCTGATGGATTACCATGTCAATATTATTATCAACACTTAGGCACTGCTGTAATGCTTACATTCACAAAGTTGAAAGATATGATTAAGAGGATTATTGAGTGCCAACTGGTGTTTGAGACGTTACCAACATGCATGTATGAACTCATTCCTGTAGGATTTCACAGTGACAACCTGGATAACAGTCATGTTACTATTGCAGACTCTGGAATAGAAATTCCAACAACATCAAACACAGATGTCTACAGCACAAACAGGCAGGCTAAACATTCATTGTCAGAAATGTCTGATGGGATTGCAGAACAGTATTTTCACACCGGCAATATTGAGTGTACTGATGACAGTGCTTTATTATCACCTATGACTGAACCGGAGGTTGACATAACGTCTGCTGTTGATCATAAACATTGTAATGTCACTTGCAATCAATTATCAAGTGCAGATTTTAAAACCCCACACACTAACTTAACTCACACTGAAGCATCTCAAAGTATGACTTCCTGTAAGTTTGTGACTGGACAATCTTTCAAAATCACAAATATGAGCAAGGACCAGATAGCACACATGTTAAAATTGGAAAAAAGGAAAAGACGAAAATATATGAGGACTTGTGAAAAACTTGCATTACCAAAAACTGCCATAAAGCAACAAAAAACAGTACAGAGAAAGAAAACCAAATACTTGAAACAAAGGACTTTGTATGCTAAATGCGAATTGTATAGACTAAGAAAAAAGTTGTATATTAACAAGCGTTTTTCAAATGATAGTGCATTTAAAATGAAACATATGCAAACAATGAAACGAATCAATCAACACAGATACAAAAATGATCTTGAATTTAGACTCAGAAAGAAACAACACATTCAACACAGATACAAAAATGATCTTGAATTTAGACTCAGACATATTCGAATCAATCAACACAGATACAAAAATGATCTTGAATTTAGACTCAGACATATTGAAATCATGAAACGAATCAATCAACACAGATACAAAAATGACCCAGATTTCAGACGGCTTCATTTACAGAAATGTAATGCTTATTTTTATAAAAGATATCACAGTGAAGCAGCATATAGACTTTTTCATAAGATGCGTTGCACACGGAAAATAATACAACAATACAGACAAGAAGATGCACTACGTGCACAACAACGTAACATTGTAATGCAACAAGCCATATCTGCTTTTAGAACAAGCATACAAGATGGCCCCACTAATGTCTGCACAGTATGCCATAGAGCATTGTTTCCAGATCGAGTAAAACACTGCAATAGGACAGCCTACGTAAAAAATCCAGATGTGGTGTCTGCTTGCTTGACAGGAAAATATGTGCATGTTTGCAATGATGTATGCAGAGAACCACAACATTGCACAGTACCCAATGAGAGGAAGCAAGAATGGATCTGTGCCACCTGCCATGACTATCTTAAGAGAGGGCACATGCCACCACTTGCTATGGCTAATAATTTGGAGCTGGTAGAAATCCCCCCTGAATTGTCTGATCTTAACATATTGGAGAGGCATATTTCATCCAAGTACCTAACATTTGCTAAAATCATAGCTCTTCCCAAAGGCCAGCAGAGATCACTATGCGGTAATGTAGTATGTGTGCCATCTGAAGTAGAGGCGACTGTCAATGTTTTACCCAGACTTAGAAGTGATTCTCAAGTGATGAGAGTAAAGTTGAAGAGACGATTGCACTACAAAGGACATCAATTGTTCCAGACTGTCACTATGTCTAAAATTTTAAAGGCATTGCACACTTTAAAACAAATTCACCCCGAGTATAAGGACATAACTATCAGAGATGAGGCCGAATTGTGTGACCCGACAATTTACGACGAGGAAGAAGGTGACAATCAAATTGATGATATCATGGAAGATGATGAGTATGATGATGATGCATTGAGGGACATTGACAGGTGTGAGCAAAATGCACTGAATCAGCCACACGATAGTCTTGGTGAGGAACAACATATCGATATCCTGCCTCGTAATGACAATCAACAACAGGATCACTCAAACGATACAGAACTAGAGGGTGAACAGCCAACTGGTGGCATTGCCCTCGAATCTTGTCTACAGCCAATTGACATTGCAGACCAGCTATTATCGTTCAGTGAAGGAATTTACTGTATTGCGCCTGCTGAAGGTAATAAGCCGGTCAACTTTTTCAGAACACCTAAGCTTGAGTCTATGGCATTCCCAGTGCAATTTCCCACTAGTGTAAACACATTTGATGATGCAAGACCCATTAGGTTAACACCCAGCAGTTATTTTAAATCAAGGCTTACCTCTGTAGATAGTCGTTTTGCCAGAGATACAAATTATTTGTTCTTTTCACAATTCGTAACAGAAATACATTTGGCTACTTCCAGTATGTCAATACAACTGCGTAAAGGAAAGCCTAAGACACGAGATGGACGCAAAATAACCTCCAGGATGCTGCAAGACAAACACGAGGTTCAAAAACTGGTGCGAAACAAAGAGGCAATCAGATTCATGCAGCCACTGAGAGGAACCCCTGCCTATTGGGAGAAAACAACCAGAGATCTGTTTGCTACCATCAGACAATTAGGAAAACCGACTTGGTTTGGTACTGCTTCTGCTGCAGAGATGAGATGGCCTCAGGTGATTGAAGCAATTAAGAAACAACAAGGTGAACAGGTTAATTTTGAAGAACTTGACTGGGCAACAAAGTGTGAAATATTACGAAGCAATCCGGTTACAACAATGCGCATGTTTGATAAACGTGTTGATGAATTATTCAAACTGTTTCTGAGTGCCGCGCAGCCGCTTGGCAAGCTTGTAGATTACTGGTATCGTTTAGAGTATCAGAGTCGTGGGTCACCTCATGTTCACTGTTTGTTATGGATAGAGGGTGCACCCGTGTATGATGAGGACTCTGATGAGACTGTGTGCAATTTTATTGACAAGTACGTTACAGCCCGGTTGCCTGACCCAAATACTGAGCCAGAACTATACAGAAAGGTTAAAGAGCTTCAGACACACAGCAGAAATCACTCCAAGTCATGTCGCAAAAACAACAAACCTGGCTGCCGATTTGGATTTCCTAAACCCCCTGCGAGTGAGACCATGATAACGAGACCTACAGATCCTAAGCAGTTCAGTGCAGCTAAGACGAAGCTTAAACCAGTGGTTGAGTTGCTTGACGACCCTGAAACTGAATCTCTGGATTTACCACAGCTACTGGCTGCATGTAATTTAAGCATGGAAGAGTATACAAAATATCTCGAATCACTGACCAGCTCCAATAAGGTTATACTGAAACGTGATCCAAAGGAATGCATGGTGAACCCATACAATCCTTATATTCTTGATGCCTGGGATGCCAATATTGATATCCAGTACATTCTGAATGCATACTCGTGTATCATGTACATCACAGCCTACGTCACCAAAGCTGAGCACGGGATGAGCCAGTATCTCAAAACAATGATTGAAAACTCAAATCAAGACAATGCCAACCTAGACGAACGTGGGGAAATGATGCAAGTAATGCAGGCGTACACCAAAATGAGAGAGGTCAGCGCTCAGGAGTGTGTAACTCGTGTATGTGGTATAAAAATGAAGAGGTCTTCACGCAGTATCCGTTTCATACCAACAGATGACAATAGACTGAAAATGAGTTATCCCCAATCACGCTTGGAGAACACTATACCAGACTCAGAAGATGTGTGGATGACGGGGTTAATTGAAAAATACCATGCTAGACCTGAACGTCCAGACTTTGAGGTGATGTGCTTGGCTGATTTTTCTTCCACTTGCAATATTGTCTATGGCAGGCAGAAATACACAGCTAAAGATGTTGTGCCTCTACTTAATGAGATGGGATTTGTGAAGAAAAGAACAAAGGGGAAACCTGCCATCATCAGATATTACCACGTCTCAGAGGAAAAGAATCCTGAGGGATATTTTGGCACACTACTCAAACTGTACCTCCCACACCGCTCAGAGTCGCAGCTGAAAAGTGACAACTTTCAAACATACCAGTCCTTCTTGCATAGCGCCTGTGTTCAGCTACCTGGTTCAAACCAACTCCAGCCAGTATTTCTCATTGTCAAGGAAAACAAATATAAATATGAAAAACACAGTGAAGAGATCCAGAGTGCCATCGACGAATATGAGCAGAACGGGCCCATGCAAGATGAATGGTGTAATCTGGCTCCTGAATCTGAACTGGTGAGGTTGGAATGTATCGCAGAACGCGAAACACAACATTTGGATGACCAACATGAACAAGAAGATGTCCCAGACTATAGCGTTGAGTCTGAAGCTACAACAGCTGCACCGATGATACAAACCTTTCAGATAGACCCTGTAGTATTACGCCAAATGTATCAAGGTCTGAACCAGAAGCAAGCATGCATATTCTACACAGTTAGAGACTGGTGCATGAAGCGTGTTTGTAATCTACCCTCAGAGCCATTTTTCTGGTATATAAATGGTGGTGCTGGAACAGGGAAGTCACATCTAATCAAATGCATCTATTCAGAGGCATCCAAGATATTGTCCAGGCTCGAGAGAAATCGTGAGGAAACTGACATATCGCAGCCTACTGTTCTGTTGACCGCATTCACCGGTACGGCAGCTTTCAACATTTTAGGCAAAACGTTGCATTCCATCTTTAAGCTACCAAGATCCATTCAACTTCCATTCCCAGGACTTGGCAACAAACTGGATGAAGTGCGAGCAGAGCTTTCAAATGCTGAAATTATTGTCATTGATGAAGTGTCCATGGTCTCAAAGAATCTCTTTGCCTATGTAGATGCCAGACTAAAACAAATCAAAGGAAGTCAAAACCCTTTTGGAGGAATGTCAGTACTCGCTGTTGGAGACTTCCATCAGATTCCACCAATTTCACAGACTAAACCTCTCTGTGTCTATGAATCATGTCAGATAGACCTTTGGCGCGACCAATTTCAGATGATCACATTGACAGAGATCATGCGTCAGAAGGATGACATCGCTTATGCTGAGACGTTGAACAGGATCCGTGTGAAACTAAAGTCAGATACCTTGTCTGAACAAGACAGAGATATGCTTTCACAAGCCATCACCGAACCAGCACTTTGCCCAAATGATGTACTTCACATCTTTCCTACTAATAAGGAGGTCAATGAACACAACGCAAAAACGTTAGCGCTGCTTCATTCTGATGTCACAAACATTGATGCAGATGACTATAGAAAGGACAGATTTTCAGGAAGAATGGCCAGACAAGCAAAACCATGTCGTGGAACCAAGAACGACTTACCAGACACACTACAAGTTGCTGTGGGTGCTCGCGTTATGATCACCAGAAACATTGATGTGGACGATGGACTTGTGAACGGCACATTTGGTAAAATTGCCCGAATAGTTACCTGTGAAAAAGATGGTGCTATATATACAAAGATGCTTGGGCTTGAGCTGGACAATACAAATGCAGGACAGAGGCACCGTCATAAAACACGCGGAGGACCTGATAATGTTGTGTACATCGAGAGGATAGAGGAAAAGCTGAAGCACGTAGTACGCAGACAGTTTCCCATGAAGCTCGCATTTGCCTGTACAATACACAAAGTGCAAGGCATGACAACCTCTACTGCTGTAGTGTCCCTAAAAAAGATTTTTCAACCCGGTATGGCTTACGTAGCTCTCAGCAGAGTAACCTCTCTCAGTGGAATGCACATCATTGATATGGATGAGACTAAAATCTATGCCAACCCTGAAATCACTGCAGGCCTCGAGAGCATGACCCAACTCAGCTTTGAGGACATAATGCCACTTGCTCACAGCACGCAAACACTGAACACGCCTGACACTCTCACCATCATCCATCACAACACAGAAGGACTGGCACCTCATATCAGTGACATAAAGAGTCATCATGAGCTGGGTCTAGCAGATGTGTTGTGTCTCACGGAAACTCACCTGCATGGATCATTTGTTGCTGAGAGTCTCCATTTGGATGGCTACAGTATGTTCAAGCGAAACAGAAACGTTTCCTACACTAACAATTCTTGCATGGCCAACAGTAACGGGGGTGGAGTTGCTGTATATGTGAAAAACAACATTCAAGCCCGTGAGAAGCCGTACATACATAATGTAACTGACCTGGAGTTTGTGGTTGTCAAAGTTGAAGCCCCAGTGAATGCACTGATTGCTGCTGTGTACAGACCTCCAAACTACGGTGTTAATCAATTCCTCCCAAACCTGAAAAGCCTCTTGGACTCTTTAGAGATCATGGATCATCACCCAATCATTGTGTGTGCAGACTTCAATGAAAATTTGCTGTCCAGTGGAACGCATGCAATATTTGATCTGTTTGAATCCAGAGGATATGCACAGCTAATCACAACTGCGACCACTGAAAAGAACACACTGTTGGACCACATTTTCATCTCTCGACCACAGCATTGTGTCCAGTCAGGTGTATTACGAACCTATCACAGTTACCACAACCCTGTATACTGTGTAATAACCTCTAACGTGTCTCAGTAGAGTAACAATTATCAAACGATATCAACTTGTATTGTGGAATCTTAAATCCGTATTGTGAAATCTTACAGTGCAATATTTTAAAGTCTTTCATTTTATATGTCAAATTATGTGCTACTGACCACCAATTTACTGTTGGCATTATGACCAATCAATTTAAAGCTATTTCAGGTGAATAATCTGTAGGCTATTGTGCCTTGTTTTTCAAATAAACAAACAGCCAACATCTGATTTAAAGTAGATTTACAAAGTCACATTTAATAGACTATTGATATACAACATTGCACTATATTGAATTATTGTTTAATAGAGTAAAGCATAATGTAATGTAGTAGTTTAATTCAGCATAGATTAACAGAACATAATGTAATTAAACAAATTCAACACGATATAATCATAATAGACATCACTGTACATTTTTATGTAGTTTAGAAAAAACAATGTTTAATATAGCAAAACATAATGCAATGTAGTTTAATTAAGCATAGATTAACAGAACATAATGTAATACAACTAATTCAGCATTATTATATTATTCAGACATTACTGTATATTTTTATTTAGTTTAGAAAAAACATGTTTAATAGAGTATATAGAGTAATAGAGTAACGCAATTAAGCTTTTGAATAGATTAACAGAACATAATGTAATACAACTAATTCATATAATAGGGGGGGGGGGGGGGGTCCTCCATGCAGCCAAGCTCCACCACCTGCCTTGGCTGCCCCAGCCTCTTTGAAGCTGAGAAAGAAAGAGGGATGGACATAGGACCCCACAACAAAACCACAACACTTGGTTTCCAAGAGACAGAAATAGGACCCCCCCCCCCCCCCCCCCATAACAATACCCAACCACTGGATGTGGCAGTCGCAGCCCATCCATCCTGCAGCCCCCGATTCCATAGCTGCAACATTACAAGTAAGTTGTTTCCATGGCATGCCAAATATAATGTATTGTAATCCTTGTAATGTGAGTAAGCATCCAATGCTTATTTTGTAACTAACCAAATGCTATTTACAGCTATCTGCAAACAACACTACAACTCTTGGTTTGAGAGGAGCAACAGATGGAAGGAGGATACCCCACCCCTCCCACAAACAAGAACACACCACAGACAGCCCATCCACCCTTCCATAGATACCCTACCTGTTATATGTAAGTTAATTGTATATTAAAATGTATTACAATCTACATAATACGATTAAGCATTCACTACTCAATTTGCAACAATGCACAATTCATATGTATTAGTGATACATGTGTGCTCGTGTGTGTGTTTTTACAGGAGGTATCAACCACACTATGAAAAGCTTCACATTTCCAGAGAATGCCAGTCAATCCTGCACCACGTCTCACAGTTCCTGCACTACTGCTACCTGCTGAACGCTTATCTGGGCTGACGACTTACTGCGTTTAATTTACTTTGCATAAGATCCTGGACACTGGGGAGCACTGGATAATTACATACCACGTTTGGAGCCATAAGTAGGCGAGTATGGCAGGCTGGTTAGCCAATGACGGGTAAGATCCCACATGGGTAAAACACCCCGGGACAACCTAAGACAGGCACAGTCACAATTACTCAGCCTTAAAGTGAGTATCATCTCACCAACGAGTGACAAGTGTATGTGTGTGTGTGTGTGTGTGTGTGTGTGTGCGTGTGCGTGTGCGCGTGCATGCATGTGTGTGTGCACGTGCCCTAGCCTCGACAACCTTACAGGCGTATGCAAAGGCTCAACTTTTAGATATCAGTTTATGTAGACATAGCACTCTACAGTGTATACACATAGTTTCATTATAGATATTCCACTGTCAGAGGGATGTTAAGTTATTAGCTTACGCATGATTCTTGATGACTATTGTGTATTTGATGTATTACCATGTGTTCTTGCTTACTCTAAATTGCTCTGGATTAAGAGCGTCTGTCAAATGCCTAAATCGGTGTGTCTGTGGGTGGGTGGGGGGGGGGTGCCAGGGAAAAACTGGGATGATGGAAAGTGTTAAAATGTTAACCACAGCCTAAACATGGAGGTCACAACTCTTTGTTAAATTTATGCTGAACAAAACATTTCTTGTATATGTCAATGTCAAAAAATATCACCCAAAATACTTTTAATAATAATAATAATGAATCAGTAATGCCCTCTATTAATACATATCTAATAGCTACTTTAGCTGTGGGGTGGGGGTAGGGAACTGTGATGGACATTGTGAATCTGTTTGTTTAACTGTATGTAATGTGTTTTATTTTCGTTTTTCGTTTTATTTTTCGTTTTGTCATTATTTATTTATTTTTGTTTTGTATTTATTATTGTCAATTCATTTCGTGATAAGATTTTGTTTGTATTTGTGCTGCCAGAGGGATGTGGGGGGGGGGGGGAAATATATGTCAATTGTTGAAAATACTTATGTGTAATATAAAGAAAATGAATAAACATATGTTTAAAAAAATAAATAGCTACTTTAGTTTACCACTAAGACTTATAATGCATCAATAATGTCCTCTATTAATACATCTGATAAATACTTAAGTTATATCATTTTTCTTATTTAGTGAAGTACATTGCATGGCTCAATTATTGTCTAAAATGTATGTCAATTTTTTTTATCAATCTAAACTTTGCCACAGATGAACTTGTATGCAAAATGCAAAAATACAAATCCTTGTATGTAAAAGAATTATGCCCAAACTCGTGATTTTGTAAAGGTACAGTAGATACTAGTAGAGCCCATCTAAAGTAAGGACTTGTTATGCCTTGTAAGTATGTATACATGAGATAGAAGCAGTTATATAGAAAATGTCCATACCATCATTAAGCACATTAAAGATTATGTTATTAACCTGGAATTAAACATTTATAATTGTGTCTACAAATGTTTCGGAAGTGGTAATTTTCTTATGAAATTGGGGGTCTGTGGGACGACCCACCAAGTTTGAAACCTGTAGCATGTTTAGAGATTATCTGGAGTTATGGCCCAGCCAATAGGAAGACAGTGTGGATGGGGCATAATATGTTACAGCTGTAACATATAGTAAGACCACCCACAAACTTTGAGACCTGTAGCATGCTGGGAAACAGAGTTAAGGCTGTTTAAAGCCTTAAATTGGCTGTTTAGAGCCTTACATTGCGCATAAAATGCAATGTATAAAGTTATTGCCGTGTCAAGTTTGAAACTCGGGGACCGGAGTAATAGTTTTCCCATTGGTGGTCTAAATCCATAATCAAAATTTCGGGACTGTAGCATATTGTAAACAAAAGTAGAAAATGTATTAAAGCTGAAGTAAAAGTAAAAAAAAAGTATGAACATTTGGAAAAACTAGTTTAAGCATAAATAACTGCATAAAGCGGAATAAAGTATGTGGAAGCTGTAGAAGTGTTTTTAAAAGTTTTTCTTTAAATGTAAAGAAAATAATCTTTATTAAAAAAATTCAAGTTTTTTCTTTTTAAGTAAAAAAAATATATATATATTTTTTTCATAAGTAAAAAAAAAAAAGGTTAAAGTTTTTTTTTTTTAAGTTTGCATTTTTTTCAAAAAATTTCATTTTTTTCAAAAAATTTCATTTTTTTCAAAAAATTTCATTTTTTGAAAAAAAAGTATTTTTTTCAAAAAATTTCATTTTTTTCAAAAAATTTCATTTTTTTCAAAAAATTTCATTTTTTTTCAAAAAAATACTTTTTTTTCAAAAAATACTTCTTTTTCAAAAAAATACTTTTTTTTCAAAAAATTACTTTTTTTTTTTTTTTTTGCGTGCGTGCGTGCGTGCGTGCGTGCTCTTGCGAGAGCTGTGTAAAGGCCAGCCAATAGGAAGACAGGGTGTGTGTGTGCGTGCGTGCGTGCAAAGACAGGGTGTGTGTGTGTGTGCGTGCGTGTGCGAGAGCTGTGTAAAGGCCAGCCAATAGGAAGACAGGGTGTGTGTGTGCGTGTGTGCGTGCGTGCTCTTGCGAGAGCTGTGTAAAGGCCAGCCAATAGGAAGACAGGGTGTGTGTGTGCGTGCGTGCGTGCAAAGACAGGGTGTGTGTGTGTGTGCGTGCGTGTGTGAGAGCTGTGTAAAGGCCAGCCAATAGGAAGACAGGGTGTGTGTGTGCGTGCGAAGACAGGGTGTGTGCGTGCGTGCGTGCGTGCGTGCGTGCGTGCGTGCGTGCACTTGCATGTGTCTAGCCTAATTGCACAAATAGCAGACCTACAAGCTCACAAGGTATCGCAGAGCAACTCATTGAGATCTTGTAACTTTAATGTCAAGCCCTGTAATTAAGCCCTTATATGTCTCAGCTGTGGAAGTAAAAAGAGTTCTACTACTTGCCAGCACTATGACTGGGAGATTTCAATGGTCCTGGATGGAGGAAACTATGCCCGAACAAATTGCTCTATTGCAAAAAGTAAAAGTCGAATGCAAATATTTTTTTCGCTTTGAGTGGCCTGAGATATTGAGGTACACCATGTGCGATTGTGGTGTTGGTACGATTGAAAATGTGGTTATAAGAGCGAGTTAAGAATTGTCAGCGCGATAATTTCCTCGTAAGAATTATACAATGGAGGTCAATGAGCAGATTGACTGTTTTTGTGTCACTTAAAAGGCCGTAGTTCACATTCTGTATGTCTCTGTGCTTTGGTGGTCACATTGTGTGAAAGAGGACATGTGTGGCTACAAAATGACAAAAGAACATGCGTGTAAAATGAATACTTTGGCCGGGACGACAATTTGTTTGGTAAATTTTCAAGGAAAGAATTTCAGTCTCCACACTCTAGTCAAAGAAGGCCCGCACTCTAAAATGGCACTAATTACGCGAAACGGCCTGCGATTGAACTGCGATTTCGGAAAAACCGTTCAACGTATTCGAATACGGTTTGAACCGTCCAGAGTCCAGAGTCGTGTGAGCGTTCTAAAGTTTAAATCACGTTTCTACGACAAAGTATGCCAGAGTAATGAGGCTGCAAAAGTGAGCTTGATTTAGAGATAAATCCCATACATTGTCAATGGGAGGGAAAAACTATAAATAAAGTTAAATATTTTAAAAAGTATAAACTTTTTCAAAACAACTTTTTCACCAATGAAAGTTCAAAGATAGATGAACATTATAAAGTTTGAATGAAGTTTCAAAGTGAAAGTATGACGGAGTAATAAGAGCTCAAAAAAGTTAACTGTGAAAAATGGGACCTTTCTTCCATCGACTCTCATTATAAAGGATGTTAAAAAAAGTTAAAAAGTATAAAAAGTATAAAAAGTATAAAACTTTGTAAAAATAAAAATACAAGCCACAATCACTTCAAAGAGCTGAACAGTTTGAAGTTTGAACTAAATTTCTAGCATAAAGTATGTGGAAGTAGTAGCGTGTCAAAAAAACGGGTGGAATAAAGAATAATAAATATAGGCTGGCAATAACTAGTGTGTGCTCGCTGTAGCGAGCCCACAATAAAGAAGTATAACTAGAAAGGCAGTTCCTGTAGAAACTGCGTGGGCTCGCATAAATTGCAATGTATAAAGTTTTTGCCGTGTCAAGTTTGAAACTCGGGGACCGGAGTAATAGTGTTCCCATTGGTGGTCTAAATCCATAATCAAAATTTCGGGACTGTAGCATATTGTAAACAAAAGTAGAAAATGTATTAAAGCTGAAGTAAAAGTTTAAAAAACTATGAACATTTGGAAAAACTATAGTTTAAGCATAAATAACTGCATAAAGCGGAATAAAGTATGTGGAAGTTGTAGAAGTGATCAATATTTCGGGACTGTAGCATATTGTAAACAAAAGTAGAAAATGTATTAAAGCTGAAGTAAAAGTAAAAAAAAAGTATGAACATTTGGAAAAACTAGTTTAAGCATAAATAACTGCATAAAGCGGAATAAAGTATGTGGAAGCTGTAGAAGTGTTTTTAAAAGTTTTTCTTTAAATGTAAAAAAAATTATCTTTATTAAAAAAATTCAAGTTTTTTCTTTTTAAGTAAAAAAAATATATATATTTTTTTTTCATAAGTAAAAAAAAAAAAGGTTAAAGTTTTTTTTTTTTAAGTTTGCATTTTTTTCAAAAAATTTCATTTTTTTCAAAAAAATTCATTTTTTTCAAAAAAAATCATTTTTTTTCAAAAAAATACTTTTTTTTTCAAAAAAATACTTTTTTTTCAAAAAAATACTTCTTTTTCAAAAAAATACTTTTTTTTCAAAAAAATACTTTTTTTCAAAAAAATACTTTTTTTCAAAAAAATACTTTTTTTCAAAAAATTACTTTTTTTTTTAATTTTTTTGCGTGCGTGCGTGCGTGCGCTTGCGAGAGCTGTGTAAAGGCCAGCCAATAGGAAGACAGGGTGTGTGTGTGCGTGTGTGCGTGCTCTTGCGAGAGCTGTGTAAAGGCCAGCCAATTGCACAAATAGCAGACCTACAAGCTCACAAGGTATCGCAGAGCAACTCATTGAGATCTTGTAACTTTAATGTCAGCCCTGTAATTAAGCCCTTATATGTCTCAGCTGTGGACGTAAAAGACTTCCAAGTTCTATGCCAGTACTATGACTGGGAGATTATAATGGCCGTGAATGGGGGGAAACTATGCCCCGAACAAATTGCTCTATCGCAAAAAGTAAAAGTCGAATGCAAATATTTTTTTCGCTGTGAGTGGCCTGAGATATTGAGGTACACCATGTGCGATTGTGGTGTTGGTACGATTGAAAATGTGGTTATAAGAGCGAGTTAAGAATTGTCAGCGCGATAATTTCCTCGTAAGAATTATACAATGGAGGTCAATGAGCAGATTGACTGTTTTTGTGTCACTTAAAAGGCCGTAGTTCACATTCTGTATGTCTCTGTGCTTTGGTGGTCACATTGTGTGAAAGAGGACATGTGTGGCTACAAAATGACAAAAGAACATGCGTGTAAAATGAATACTTTGGCCGGGACGACAATTTGTTTGGTAAATTTTCAAGGAAAGAATTTCAGTCTCCACACTCTAGTCAAAAAGGCCCGCACTCTAAAATGGCACTAATTATGCGAAACGGCCTGCGATTGAACTGCGATTTCGGAAAAACCGTTCAACGTATTCGAATACGGTTTGAACCGTCCAGAGTCCAGAGTCGTGTGAGCGTTCTAAAGTTTAAATCACGTTTCTACAACAAAGTATGCCAGAGTAATGAGGCTGCAAAAGTGAGGTTGATTTAGAGATAAATCCCATACAAAGTCAATGGCAGGAAAAAACTATAAATAAAGTTAAATATTTTAAAAAGTATAAACTTTTTCAAAACAACTTTTTCACCAATGAAAGTTCAAAGATAGATGAACATTATAAAGTTTGAATGAAGTTTCAAAGTGAAAGTATGACGGAGTAATAAGAGCTCAAAAAAGTTAACTGTGAAAAATGGGACCTTTCTTCCATCGACTCTCATTATAAAGGATGTTAAAAAAAGTTAAAAAGTTAAAAAGTATAAAAAGTATAAAACTTTGTAAAAATAAAAATACAAGCACCCATCACTGCAAAGAGCTGAACAGTTTGAAGTTTGAACTAAATTTCTAGCATAAAGTATGTGGAAGTAGTAGGGTGCCAAAAAAAAGCGGCGGAATAAATAAAGAATAAATATAGGCTGGCAATAACTAGTGTGTGCTCGCTGTAGCGAGCCCACAACTAGAAAGGCAGTTCCTGTAGAAACTGCGTGGGCTCGCATAAATTGCAATGTATAAAGTTTTTGCCGTGTCAAGTTTGAAACTCGGGGACCGGAGTAATAGTGTTCCCATTGGTGGTCTAAATCCATAATCAATATTTCGGGACTTTAGCATATTGTAAACAAAAGTAGAAAATGTATTAAAGCTGAAGTAAAAGTTAAAAAAAAGTATGAACATTTGGAAAAACTATAGTTTAAGCATAAATAACTGCATAAAGCGGAATAAAGTATGTGGAAGCTGTAGAAGTGTTTTTAAAAGTTATTAAAAAAATTCAAGTTTTTTCTTTTAAGTAAAAAAAAAAAAGGTTAAAGTTTTTTTTTTTTTAAGTTTTCATTTTTTTCAAAAAATTACTTTTTTTTCAAAAAATTACTTTTTTTTCAAAATAATACTTTTTTTTCAAAATAATATTTTTTTTTCAAAATAATACTTTTTTTCAAAAAAATACTTTTTTTGGAAAAAATACTTTTTTTGGAAAAAATACTTTTTTTGGAAAAAATACTTTTTTTGGAAAAAATACTTTTTTTGGAAAAAATACTTTTTTTGGAAAAAATACTTTTTTTGGAAAAAATACTTTTTTTGGAAAAAATACTTTTTTTGGAAAAAATACTTTTTTTGGAAAAAATACTTTTTGCGTGCGTGCGTGCGTGCACTTGCGAGAGCTGTGTAAAGGCCAGCCAATAGGAAGACAGGGTGTGTGTGTGCGTGTGTGCGTGCGTGCTCTTGCGAGAGCTGTGTAAAGGCCAGCCAATTGCACAAATAGCAGACCTACAAGCTCACAAGGTATCGCAGAGCAACTCATTGAGATCTTGTAACTTTAATGTTAGCCCTGTAATTAAGCCCTTATATGTCTCAGCTGTGGAAGTAAAAGACTTCCAAGTTCTATGCCAGTACTATGACTGGGAGATTACAATGGTTCTGAAGGGGGGAAAACTATGCCCCGAACAAATTGCTCTATCGCAAAAAGTAAAAGTCGAATGCAAATATTTTTTTCGCTGTGAGTGGCCTGAGATATTGAGGTACACCATGTGCGATTGTGGTGTTGGTACGATTGAAAATGTGGTTATAAGAGCGAGTTAAGAATTGTCAGCGCGATAATTTCCTCGTAAGAATTATACAATGGAGGTCAATGAGCAGATTGACTGTTTTTGTGTCACTTAAAAGGCCGTAGTTCACATTCTGTATGTCTCTGTGCTTTGGTGGTCACATTGTGTGAAAGAGGACATGTGTGGCTACAAAATGACAAAAGAACATGCGTGTAAAATGAATACTTTGGCCGGGACGACAATTTGTTTGGTAAATTTTCAAGGAAAGAATTTCAGTCTCCACACTCTAGTCAAAGAAGGCCCGCACTCTAAAATGGCACTAATTACGCGAAACGGCCTGCGATTGAACTGCGATTTCGGAAGAACCGTTTAACGTATTCGAATACGGTTTGAACCGTCCAGAGTCCAGAGTCGTGTGAGCGTTCTAAAGTTTAAATCACGTTTCTACGACAAATTATGCCAGAGTAATGAGGCTGCAAAAGTGAGGTTGATTTAGAGATAAATCCCATACATTGTCAATGGCAGGGAAAAACTATAAATAAAGTTAAATATTTTAAAAAGTATAAACTTTTTCAAAACAACTTTTTCACCAATGAAAGTTCAAAGATAGATGAACATTATAAAGTTTGAATGAAGTTTCAAAGTGAAAGTATGACGGAGTAATAAGAGCTCAAAAAAGTTAACTGTGAAAAATGGGACCTTTCTTCCATCGACTCTCATTATAAAGGATGTAAAAAAAAGTTAAAAAGTATAAAAAGTATAAAAAGTATAAAACTTTGTAAAAATAAAAATACAAGCACCCATCACTGCAAAGAGCTGAACAGTTTGAAGTTTGAACTAAATTTCTAGCATAAAGTATGTGGAAGTAGTAGTGTGTCAAAAAAACGGGTGGAATAAATAAAGAATAAATATAGGCTGGCAATAACTAGTGTGTGCTCGCTGTAGCGAGCCCACAACTAGAAAGGCAGTTCCTGTAGAAACTGCGTGGGCTCGCATAAATTGCAATGTATAAAGTTTTTGCCGTGTCAAGTTTGAAACTCGGGGACCGGAGTAATAGTGTTCCCATTGGTGGTCTAAATCCATAATCAATATTTCGGGACTGTAGCATATTGTAAACAAAAGTAGAAAATGTATTAAAGCTGAAGTAAAAGTAAAAAAAAAGTATGAACATTTGGAAAAACTATAGTTTAAGCATAAATAACTGCATAAAGCGGAATAAAGTATGTGGAAGCTGTAGAAGTGTTTTTAAAAGTTTTTCTTTAAATGAAAAAAAAAAAATCTTTATTAAAAAAATTCAAGTTTTTTCTTTTAAGTAAAAAAAAAAAGAGGTTAAAGTTTTCTTTTTTTTTAGTTTTCATTTTTTTCAAAAAATTACTTTTTTTTTTCAAAATAATACTTTTTTTTCAAAATAATACTTTTTTTTCAAAATAATACTTTTTTTTCAAAAAAATACTTTTTTTGGAAAAAATACTTTTTTTGGAAAAAATACTTTTTTTGGAAAAAATACTTTTTTTTGAAAAAATACTTTTTTTGGAAAAAATACTTTTTTTGGAAAAAATACTTTTTTTTGGAAAAAATACTTTTTTTTGGAAAAAATACTTTTTTTCATTTTTTTGCGTGCGTGCGTGCGTGCGTGCACTTGCGAGAGCTGTGTAAAGGCAAGCCAATAGGAAGACAGGGTGTGTGTGTGCGTGTGTGCGTGCGTGCGTGCTCTTGCGAGAGCTGTGTAAAGGCCAGCCAATTGCACAAATAGCAGACCTACAAGCTCACAAGGTATCGCAGAGCAACTCATTGAGATCTTGTAACTTTAATGTCAGCCCTGTAATTAAGCCCTTATATGTCTCAGCTGTGGAAGTAAAAGACTTCCAAGTTCTATGCCAGTACTATGACTGGGAGATTACAATGGTTCTGAAGGGGGGAAAACTATGCCCCGAACAAATTGCTCTATCGCAAAAAGTAAAAGTCGAATGCAAATATTTTTTTCGCTGTGAGTGGCCTGAGATATTGAGGTACACCATGTGCGATTGTGGTGTTGGTACGATTGAAAATGTGGTTATAAGAGCGAGTTAAGAATTGTCAGCGTGATAATTTCCTCGTAAGAATTATACAATGGAGGTCAATGAGCAGATTGACTGTTTTTGTGTCACTTAAAAGGCCGTAGTTCACATTCTGTATGTCTCTGTGCTTTGGTGGTCACATTGTGTGAAAGAGGACATGTGTGGCTACAAAATGACAAAAGAACATGCGTGTAAAATGAATACTTTGGCCGGGACGACAATTTGTTTGGTAAATTTTCAAGGAAAGAATTTCAGTCTCCACACTCTAGTCAAAGAAGGCCCGCACTCTAAAATGGCACTAATTACGCGAAACGGCCTGCGATTGAACTGCGATTTCGGAAAAACAGTTTAACGTATTCGAATACGGTTTGAACCACGAAAAAGTCCAGAGTCGTGTGAGCGTTCTAAAGTTTAAATCACGTTTCTACGACAAAGTATGCCAGAGTAATGAGGCTGCAAAAGTGAGGTTGATTTAGAGATAAATCCCATTCATTGTCTATGGGAGGCAAAAACTATAAATAAAGTTAAATATTTTAAAAAGTATAAACTTTTTCAAAACAACTTTTTCACCAATGAAAGTTCAAAGATAGATGAACATTATAAAGTTTGAATGAAGTTTCAAAGTGAAAGTATGACGGAGTAATAAGAGCTCAAAAAAGTTAACTGTGAAAAATGGGACCTTTCTTCCATCGACTCTCATTATAAAGGATGTTAAAAAAAGTTAAAAAATTAAAAAGTATAAAAAGTATAAAACTTTGTAAAAATAAAAATACAAGCACCCATCACTGCAAAGAGCTGAACAGTTTGAAGTTTGAACTAAATTTCTAGCATAAAGTATGTGGAAGTAGTAGGGTGCCAAAAAAAAGCGGCGGAATAAATAAAGAATAAATATAGGCTGGCAATAACTAGTGTGTGCTCGCTGTAGCGAGCCCACAATGAGGAAGGTTGATGAAGTTGTAATGTCGGCTGCTCTTGTATTATATAAACATCATAAAAGCTACCTTAAACCTCTAAAGGAAACTAGAAAGGCAGTTCCTGTAGAAACTGCGTGGGCTCGCATAAATTGCAATGTATAAAGTTTTTGCCGTGTCAAGTTTGAAACTCGGGGACCGGAGTAATAGTGTTCCCATTGGTGGTCTAAATCCATAATCAAAATTTCGGGACTGTAGCATATTGTAAACAAAAGTAGAAAATGTATTAAAGCTGAAGTAAAAGTTAAAAAAAAGTATGAACATTTGGAAAAACTATAGTTTAAGCATAAATAACTGCATAAAGCGGAATAAAGTATGTGGAAGCTGTAGAAGTGTTTTTAAAAGTTTTTCTTTAAATGAAAAAAAAAAAATCTTTATTAAAAAAATTCAAGTTTTTTCTTTTAAGTAAAAAAAAAAAAAGAGGTTAAAGTTTTTTTTTTATGTTTTCATTTTTTTCAAAAAATTACTTTTTTTTCAAAAAATTACTTTTTTTTCAAAATAATACTTTTTTTTCAAAATAATACTTTTTTTTCAAAATAATACTTTTTTTTCCAAAAAAATACTTTTTTTGGAAAAAATACTTTTTTTCTGAAAAAATACTTTTTTTTGGAAAAAATACTTTTTTTCATTTTTTTGCGTGCGTGCGTGCGTGCGTGCACTTGCGAGAGCTGTGTAAAGGCCAGCCAATAGGAAGACAGGGTGTGTGTGTGCGTGTGTGCGTGCGTGCGTGCTCTTGCGAGAGCTGTGTAAAGGCCAGCCAATTGCACAAATAGCAGACCTACAAGCTCACAAGGTATCGCAGAGCAACTCATTGAGATCTTGTAACTTTAATGTCAGCCCTGTAATTAAGCCCTTATATGTCTCAGCTGTGGACGTAAAAGACTTCCAAGTTCTATGCCAGTACTATGACTGGGAGATTATAATGGCCGTGAATGGGGGGAAACTATGCCCCGAACAAATTGCTCTATCGCAAAAAGTAAAAGTCGAATGCAAATATTTTTTTCGCTGTGAGTGGCCTGAGATATTGAGGTACACCATGTGCGATTGTGGTGTTGGTACGATTGAAAATGTGGTTATAAGAGCGAGTTAAGAATTGTCAGCGCGATAATTTCCTCGTAAGAATTATACAATGGAGGTCAATGAGCAGATTGACTGTTTTTGTGTCACTTAAAAGGCCGTAGTTCACATTCTGTATGTCTCTGTGCTTTGGTGGTCACATTGTGTGAAAGAGGACATGTGTGGCTACAAAATGACAAAAGAACATGCGTGTAAAATGAATACTTTGGCCGGGACGACAATTTGTTTGGTAAATTTTCAAGGAAAGAATTTCAGTCTCCACACTCTAGTCAAAGAAGGCCCGCACTCTAAAATGGCACTAATTACGCGAAACGGCCTGCGATTTAACTGCGATTTCGGAAAAACCGTTCAACGTATTCGAATACGGTTTGAACCGTCCAGAGTCCAGAGTCGTGTGAGCGTTCTAAAGTTTAAATCACGTTTCTACGACAAAGTATGCCAGAGTAATGAGGCTGCAAAAGTGAGGTTGATTTAGAGATAAATCCCATACAAAGTCAATGGCAGGAAAAAACTATAAATAAAGTTAAATATTTTAAAAAGTATAAACTTTTTCAAAACAACCTTTTCACCAATGAAAGTTCAAAGATAGATGAACATTATAAAGTTTGAATGAAGTTTCAAAGTGAAAGTATGACGGAGTAATAAGAGCTCAAAAAAGTTAACTGTGAAAAATGGGACCTTTCTTCCATCGACTCTCATTATAAAGGATGTTAAAAAAAAGTTAAAAAGTTAAAAAGTATAAAAAGTATAAAACTTTGTAAAAATAAAAATACAAGCACCCATCACTGCAAAGAGCTGAACAGTTTGAAGTTTGAACTAAATTTCTAGCATAAAGTATGTGGAAGTAGTAGTGTGTCAAAAAAAAGCGGCGGAATAAAGAAGAATAAATATAGGCTGGCAATAACTAGTGTGTGCTCGCTGTAGCGAGCCCACAATAAAGCAGCTGCCAGACTAAACAAAGAATCAGAACAGCAGACCAAATGTTTACCTATTTTAATTTAATTAAAGGAAAGTGATGACACTAAACTAAGCGTTATGATGACATACTGAAGACACATGGTCCATGATTTGAGCTGTAGATTTGAGCTTTAGAGCTTCAGATATTATCTGAAGCTCTACAGCTCTGTTTTTTCTTGGACGTGCAGCTTCTATCAGTGCATATTCCATGGGCACACTTTCAGAGCATACCACATCAGACCTTTCAGCTCAATCTACAATTCAAATTGTATGAGATTTTCCTTCAGTTTCCAGGATCTGTATTTAGACCATCATCACATCTTTCTCAGAGCTCAGAGTCTTCAGTATGTCATTATAACTCCCAGTCAGAGGTTATATACTGTATTGTATGATATTTATCTTCATACAATCAGGTTACGAGAGCATAGTGTTGGTATATGGAGCCAGGTTTTTATGAACATCATCATCATTTCTCTGTTGAGAAGCAGAAGGTCTTCTACTGCAGACGTTTTGACATTATGGATCGTGTCACTTTCCTTTTTCTATTTGTATTTGGATGTTTTTTTAACCATGTTGTAATAGTGACTGCTATTCACGCTGTCACATTTACTATGAAAACATGAATGTCCTGTCAGACAGTTAGTCACCTTGTGACATCACGTGACATCATCAGGGATGGAGATCCCTCATCAATATTAAAGGAGAATTCCATACTAAAAGGCTTTCTTACCTTTCTTTGTAGTTGTCCAAAGAGGTCCAGGTGTTATTTTGTGCAAAAGCTCCTTATTGGCTATTTCCCCTACCATAAGCCCTAAATGAATTGCATTGAATTGAATGGGATGTATGGGGTGTTGTGCTAATTCGCTTATTTCCATCGAAATAAGTAGTAAAGTGTGCAGAGTTATGAAGAGAGGATATATACAAAAAAATCTAGAGTTGCAAATTGTGGCTATCTCCAAAGGTGGGCAAATCATTAGCACTTCAGAAATTCAACTTTTTATTTCTTGTAACATTTGGAGTTGCATTGTGGCATAAAATGTTTTTATCATTTACTTTTTAAACCAACAGGTACTTTCTGGTTTGCCCTGTTTGCAAGAAAACCCAGGGATTCCTGTCAACGCATCTGCGTAGGGTCTGCATGAAGGTCAAATATGGAGGAACACCGGAGTTGTGGAGAGCAGCGGTGCGGAAGGCAAGAAAGGAAGCTAAAGAGGTCCTGGCGAATGGCAGGGTGTTTAGTTACGAACACCTTCGCAAAATGATGACGAATGCTGATCCACTCAGCAGGTAGGTGGAACAGGAAATCTAAACAGAGGCCAAAAAGGCACGGCTTTGTGGTGAGAGAGGACTGGAGTGACCGAGAACGATGCAGAGAACCGAAGCAGATGGAAACGGATGACTTCTTGTGGTGACCCCTGATGAGAGGTAGCTGAAAGAATAAGATTCCAATCATGACAAATAGTTGTGTGATGTACTAAATACACATGCCTGTGCCAAATACACATGGGACACACGCTTAACTGCTTAGATTGGGAGGGTGGGACTGTACACACTACACCAGGGAAAGCGTCAGACATTATTCTGCCATGTTCTGCACAATATTGACATTTTCTCCATTGTTAGTGGGGTGCCATTGGATGTTCTTATGCGGCCAGGAAGACGTGCACATCCCGACTGCTCAAAAAGTACGGGGCATTTGTTCATCACTTATAGGCTGTGGCTACGGGAGACACACAGTTTAGTCAAACTTCTTCTTTGGGCTAATCAGGGGTCGCCACATTTGCATGCACCTGGTTCCGCTTTCTGCATCTTCCACTGGGACCACCTGCATGTCACCTGCCATTGCCTCAATCGCCTCTTCCTCCTCTTACCTGGGGGTTCCATCTCCTTCTCTTGGTTGGCAGAGGAAGTGTAGCCCCCAGGATTACATTAGATAATTGACACTGGGTTGCAAAACCGTGGGATTCAAATTATATAAAAAAGGACCCCCAGTTTGACATGCATATTAGTCTACAGACCCCATTTAATGGCATTTCTATCTCTGGGACCCCCAATTCATATTGTAAAATCAATGTTAATTTGACTCTGAGAGTGTACAAATGGACCCTAAGGGTTAATTTGCTTCCATTTGTACACTCTCAGAGTTACAGACCCATAAGGGTCCATTTTGTTACAAACTATTATTTAGCTGAGGACCCCCTGGAACTCCCTCAAGGACCCCCGGGGGTCCCCGGACCCCACTTTGGGATCCTACCCTCACAAAAAACATACAGTAATCCTGGTCTCTATACTGCCTCCCCATGGTCGGTCAGGGGCTGCCTGATGGAGAGGAAAGGAACTGGAATAATGCGTTCACTACGTCCTACCTGGGAAATGCGTAATAAGAAGCGCCCTGCTCACTCCTCATGCATGAGCTCAGTTCAGGGCTCTCCCCAGGTTGGTAGAGGGAGAGTAGCGCCCAGGATTTACAGCTTAGGCAATTGGCACTATGGGTGAAAAATGTGTTGCAAATATTGTGGTATAAAATGTATTTAAAAAACAAAAGCATTTATTATCCTGGCTTGTAATCACATTTGAGGCCATATAATTGGAATATATCTAGTCTTAAATTATATTTGATTTGTGCACAGATGGCCACATTTGTACACATACATCACATGCTAATGTCAACCATGTTCTTTGGTCGGCATCAGTTAATTTACTCATAATGTTGTAATATGTATTTGTATTGTTTGTTTCAAGTATGATTGAGGAGCTGCAGCGCCGCCGCATGGTGGTGACCGATGTCCAGCGAGAACTCCACAGACCTGGCTCCACCTCTCAGCAGTGACACTTTTACTACTTCACTGGTGTTCACATGTTTTGCTCGTTGTGGATTGTGGAGCATGTGCATGACATCTGATACCGTATCACCTTGCAGTTGCCCAGACGTGAAGTGGAAGACCATGCCCAAGAAGATGATGGCAGCAAAGGGTCTGTACAAGAAGCACTCTCTGGAACATCCACTGCTGAAGGGCTTCAGCACATACCTGAAGGTGGACATCGATAGGTCTAATCATAAACAGGAGGTGAGGAATATTAGCATAATCCATTCCATCTCACCTCAGTCCTAGTTGCACGGACCCCCACTCCCATATCAGCCCTACTGTTGTCCCAATGGAGGCCAGCGACATAAAGTTACAAACTGACACCTGACACTTGCAGCTTCTGAAGCTACCAATGTAACATGCTTTTATTTTCAGGTTCAGAATGTGGCCCGTTTCCTTTATTACATGAACCCACGGGAAGTGTCCCTTGAATTTGTCAGGAACAAGGAAAAGACCAGAAAGTACCTCCGTGAGCTCGATGATGCAAAACTGAAACATCAAACTCAGCTGACTTACATCAAGAGCGTGAAAAGGTTGGTAGTATTTGGTGTGAATTACTGGCCCTCTTGTGATAACTTGGGAAACCTGCAGTTAATATGGTATATGAACTTCATTGACTTTGATACATTTTTGATATTTTGTACCTTTAATCTCTTTTTTTTTATTGTGTATATTTAAATATTAAATAGCAATTTCTTCCAATAACGATTGCTTTAGAGCAGGGATTATTTTTGCAGACCCACGCTTTATATAGTGCAAGTGAAATTCATATGCCCACCTGAAAATGTATTTTCTGTTCATTAAAGCGTTTTCATGTAACAAACACTTTTTCAATTATTATCAGAATTTAAACATTTGAATGTCTAACAAAACATTTAGATTTAACCAGAAATATCACTTAACACCATCAAATATTGGTACTTCCTTGGACAGATTCCTGAAGTACCACACGTACACCACCGACCTGAGGCTTCAGAATGTGAAGCTCTATGAGGACTGTGTGCACTTCATTCATTTCACCAGAGCTCTCCAGAAAAGCTCCTCCAAGAAAGTGAGCAAAGAGATCACCAAAAAGAAGTGAGTTGACTTGTTTACAGAGGTCGCCCTTTTGCCAACTCGGCGTACAGCCGGAGGAACTGCTCAGCCTGGTATTCCTAAACGTAACCTATCTAAACTGATTGATTGATTGAAAAATGGTATTCACAGTCTGTAGAATGGGTACATTTTAACGATAATTAAAGGTAATTACAAAAACTGGGGATAAAACCAGATAAAAGCACTAAGATGTATTTACATCAGGGTCCTCCATTTTCAATTAATCAGAACATTTAAAGACGTACCAATATACACTTCAATGAAAAAACCTTACGTCTAACCTTATTCTCAGTAAAACGGAGTGATTTACATTTTGTAAATGTGATCATTGGTTGTATTTAGTTGTGAGCTGTTGAAAAAAAAGCTTGTATTGGCCACAGCAGCCTCGAAGCGACAACAGCTGCTAATTTTATGAGCTGGACAGCAGGAAAGCCACAACAACACACAGTCATTGTTTTAGGCTAATTTCCTTTCCTTTTTAAGTGGTGCAACCACTTCTACAACCAGCTCGCAATGTCCATGTACCTGTTCGTGTACGTCAATGAGCACGAGTGGTGTGCACATGCGTGAAATTGGAACGAGAGAAGTATGTGACATTGCTGCCACCTGCTGGACGCAAATCAACTTCTCACTGCCACGGTCTGTGACGCTGCGCACGCAGCACAGAAACAGATGTTGCTACATAAATAGCACCAATGCTAGCGAGCTAACGGAGCAGAGAGGGGGAGAGGGAGAGAGAGAGAGAGAGAGAGAGGGGAGTTGCACCACTTGGTTCACACAGGTGTGATTTTTTAAACCAAACACTGGCTCACTGTGATGCGGGCCAAACCGGCTCGCGGGGGACCCACGAGGGGACGAGACCCCCCTGAGGGAGTGGCCAGGGAGGAGACATGGTCTGTGGAGTGACAGACCATAAGGGTAGATTCATACTCCTATTTTAGAGCCGAATAAAAGTCGGTTCGGCGCTGTAGAGCCTACAATTTGACGTCATTTGAGGTTCGGGGGGGCGGGTACCGTCCTAAAGTCGGCTCTTCGGTGCTACTGAAATTTTCTGACGAGCCGAAATCATTTCGGCACTACAGCGCCGAAACAGGAGTATGAATCGGCCCTAACACCTACATTTCTATTATTTTGTGGAAAGACGGGAGATGACAATTAATTCTGAAGAGAACCAGTATCTTTTACTAGATTGAAGGCAATTGACCTTTTTCCGAATAAAATAATATTACATAAACTAACTTGTTAATATGTGTACCGTCACTTTTTTTTGTTTACCCGAGCAGCGATGGTTGGCAGGCATCAATACACTTTTAGACGAGATGTTTGTGCCAGCATGGATGATTACATTTATTTCTTGATCGCCTCTTGTCTTGATTGTTTGAACATGACGTCATGGACCGCTATGCTCGATAACCCTACTGTTGTACTCTTTGTTGTAATCTTTGCCAAAGCATTGCTGATGTGCAAGCTCTCAACGGGTCATTGTGAGCTTGTAGATTGTCTATTTTCACAGAAGGTGCACCCCAGGACACTGAGGAAAGGGACACTATGGTTCAAGTGATTACATCATGGTATCTCTTGTTTTTCATATAGGTATAACATGTTGATAGAGGAAAACAAATTGACACCAAAAGACTGCCTTGCTGTGCTGAGGGCTGCAAAGAAGGACTTCTTGATCATTTTGGGAAAGGTCTACCCAGAGAAAAGCACAACCCTGCATGTGGCTGAGTGTGCCTTCGTGCTTTACTATCTGGAGGCACTGGTGATCCTCAAACACCTCCAACGACCAGGTGTGGTGAAGGGCATGACTGTGAGTATTACTATGTTATTCTGTATTGATTGCGATATTTATATATCCGATGGTGTGTTTTCATCCCGGGCCGTGTCTGTGAACAGCTGATATCAGGCACCGCTGGACCGATCCACATGAAACTTGCATGCATTGCACACTCCCCGTGGGCCAAGGAGGAACGCCCACATTGTTCAGATTATGGTGGCACTATAACAGTAGGGGTGGGAAAAAAAATAAAGATTAATGATTATATCACAAAAATGCCACGATATTAACATGGAATCGCAAAGTTCATAATCATTTATTACTTGCGCAAGCAGAGCGCGCAAGTAATCGTTTCGCTTGGTCTCTTCGAAGTGAAGCCAAGTTTTCTTCAACGGTAAATCTGTGCCTGGTTTGCTGGGACTAGTTACAAGATTACGTCATCCTTGAGAGAGTACATGGTGTGTATATGACGTAATGTTACAAGTTACAAGTTACAAGTTACAACATTACGTCATATACACACCATGTACTCTCTCAAGGATGACGTAATGTTGTAACTAGTCCCAGCAAACCAGGCACAGATTTACCGTTGAAGAAAACTTGTCTTCACTTTTTGGAACCAAGTAACCACAGTATACTGCTAATCAAATTACAACTACATACTCTGTATGTAGTTGTAACTAGAACAACTACATACAGTCTGTGCCTGGTTTGCTGGGACTAGTTACAAGTTACAAGTTACAACATTACGTCATATACACACCATGTACTCTGGTCCCAGTTCACAACGATGACGTAATGTTGTAACTGGTCCCAGCAAACCAGGCACAAACCTACGGTTGAAAAAAACTTGGCTTCACTTTTTGGAACCAAGTAACCACAGTATACTGCTAATCAAATTACAACTACATACTCTGTATGTAGTTGTAATGTGATTTGTAATTTGTAAATCTGTGCCTGGTCTGCTGGGACCAGACTACACAGATGACCATATCTCTTACGTCATCACTGAGAGCTAGTCATACATATACACACCATGTACTCTGGTCCCAGTTCTCAACGATGACGTAATGTTGTAACTGGTCCCAGCAAACCAGGCACAGACTTACGGTTGAAAAAAACTTGGCTTCACTTTTTGAAACCAAGTAACCACAGTATACTGCTAATCAAATTACAACTACATACTCTTGTAATGTGATTTGTAATTTGTAAATCTACTTTTTTTTTCATCACATATCAATGATTCATTTTTCTGTAAAAAAGTAGTTAGGTAGCAAATAGTTACACGTAATGATTATACATTTCAAACGTTCCTTCACAGAGATACTGAGATGTGATACTTTCCAGCGGTCGAAAGTACTTGCGCGCTCTGCTTGCGCACTAGTAGGCCATTTATGGCCTACTAGTGTGCAACAAGCAAGTATGCACTCGGCAGAGTGCAGTTCTAGTTTATTTATATATTTTCAAACGTTCTAGCACTATAAAAGCAAAGTGACTTTGGAAACAATCGGAACAAATTGCAATATCGAATCAAATCGCAATATAAATTGAATTGGCACCCTAGATATTGATTAACCTGACGCTGCCAGATCCAAGAAGCTTTCTACACGAATTTGTTTCACAGCTTATTGGGATCTGGGATCTCGGAAGCAAATTCGATGACGGGGCTGTTCCTTGTTTTCAAGATACTTGGTAGATGATTGGATGGGACCGTCTGTCTATCACCGTGTGGACGTGCAAACACAACCAATCATATTGACGTGTCTATATAGCTTCACATCCGGTTTCGCACATATCCCGCCCTTGGTTCGAACCACGGAGCGGTTCGGTGTTGGCTCAACTCCCTGAGAGATCCCAGATGGTTGCTGTGTTGGGGAACATGGTTACCCAATACCGCCCCCATCTGGCAGAGTCAGGTTAGATATTGATATGGTATCGAATGATAACATGTCGAATGATAACAGGTCTCTTCACACTTTGGCCTATAAACCTTACTGTAGGTCATATACAGTACAATTCTGTTTTATTACTTCCTGATTTCTTGGCTCATGACATGCTGCCATGCCCATTTCCACCTGACTAGATGACATTCTGTTACGATTGGCTTCAAACTTTGTGAGAGGTACCCACACTCTGAAAAAAATACAAAAATGTAAGAATTTGTTGCCAGGCAGAAACTAGGCCATTTTTACTGAGGGTGCTATAAGGGAGCTTGATTAATAATGGAGGTGCTATGTCCCGTACACAGGTTTGTTTTGGTTTTATCCCCAAACAAACACATTTGGTCGGCTTTTTTCCCGGTTTTCTTCCCCCAAAAAACAGCCTTTGGGGAGCGATTTAACAACAGCAAACAAGCAAGCAATAATGCACAGCTATTATTGCGGCCGGATGAAATGAGAGAGTGAACTTAACGAAATAATTAATTGAAAGACTAAACAACTACACACCAGGCTACTGTTTTCAAAATCAATCCATGCATATCCAACACAATCTTGAGCATTATTGATTATCAGTAAACCAATTAAGTAACCAACACAAAATCGTGCATACGTAGTTAGAGGGACCACGACCAATCCATCTTTATTTTAATTGTGCTGGGAATAGCCTATAGCCAATTAATATAAATATTTATATATTTGTCAGTGAGAGAGTGAGATTGGTGCATGGTCTTGGTTTGTTCATTGACAACGTGCAGTCACATCCATATAGAAACCTGACACTGGCACTTTTCTAGCACAAATGTATCGTCCATTTGGCAAAATGTGTGATGATTTTTTATGCAGGTGGAGGAGTGGATTGGCAGAAAGACAACGAAGTCGGGCCATGCAATCATTGGAGTAAAGGACCACAAGAACGGAGCTCAACAAGTCGCCATGTTTGCCCTGTCACCGAAGCAGGAGCTGGTATGTTCATCAGATTTCCTGTCGGAACCCAATCGAAAACTGTTCAATTTTATTTTATTTTGCACAATTCATTTGTCTTTCATAATTCATTAGTCTTTCATACCTATCTGATACACCCATGACGAAAAGGAGCAGGAAGAAGAATAAATTCTTATAAATACCTGCCCCCTTTTCATTCAAAAGTTAGTTTTTACTTTAATGATTGGCTCATACACAAAAAAGAAGGAGAAAAAAAAGAGTAACACAAAACAAGCAAGATTGAAGAAGTTGAGCAATGTGCAAGAAATGATAGCTAACCTATTTGTCGGCTTCATATTGCCTAAATATTAGATTTTTGTCATTTCTTTTAAATTCGCAAATATTTGCACAACCCTTTAAATTGTCATCCAGAGAATTCCACGTTCGGATTCCTGTTATCGAAGGACACATCAGTCTTTGAGTGGTCCGTGCAAATGTATGTTTAAAGTCAAATTTCCTCCTACTATCCCCACTTTCTTTACTGGGTTTGAATAGCTGTTGTAGATGAACTGGTAATGTTTTGCTTTTTGCCCTGAACATAATTAACCCATTCTGACCGGGCACACATTTTGGTGTTGGCATCATGTTATGCTTTACCTATTGAAAAATAGCAGATCTACAAGCTCATATCGCGCCACCGAGTGGCGCGATACGACCTTGTAGGTCTGCTATTTTTGAAAAATTCGAAGAACGACTGACATTTTTAGAATCTGATCTCAGGTCAGAATGAGGTTAATCAGACCAGTGTGTGTCCAGTGGAAACCTCGTATGAATCTGATCTCAGGTCAGAATGGGTTAATAAGGTTTGTAGCTTCACGACATGTTCAAGTTCCATTTGTGTGCTCTCTATAATGCACTTTGTGCATGATTCGTACTGCTCTCTTCTGTATTAAGTAGGTTCAAAGGGAGACATTGATCTTTATTCTTAATTCTCCACCATCAGTGGTTTGACATTTACTTCAACCAAGTGAGGCCGATACTCCTGAGCGCCAAGCCTGACAACAGGAAGCGCAAGCGGAAGGCCAGCGATGCAAACTATTTCTTCATCTCCACCACAGGGAGGCAGATCCACAATCCATCCAGTGACCTGAAACGTCTGCACAACAAGTACGAGAATATGATCTATTAACCCATTTAGACCTGACTTCGACATTAAAAAATGTCTTCAAAATCCTGAGAGTTTTCTGAAATACCTATGTTTCTATATCAGTGGTTCTCAACCTTTTTCATGTCAAGGACCCCTAGAATTATCTGTATTTGGCCGTGGACTCCCATCTGAAAATATGTAGTTCCAGGCACCCGCCAGAAGCAAAGATTTCGTTGTGAAAGAATATACATTCAAAGATTTGGCCACATTTTCACAATTTTTTAGAAATAGCGCGGCACTCGCTATGAGCTTGTAGATCTGCTATTTTTCAATAGCTGAAGTAATAATACATTATTAATAAATAAACATAATGCTTAAAACATCAACAGGGTTTCCCGTTCAGCATGGGTTAACAGATGTTTCAGGTGAGCTGTGTCGAGATAAATGTTATTAAAATGTCCTCTCTTAATTTTCATTATAGAGTCGGAAGACGGTCAGTTACGAGCCAAGAGACACGCCGAGTCTTTGAGACTGCTACCAAGTGTATGAGCGACATAGACAAGTCTTTGGTGGCCGACTACCTCACTCATACCGTTACAGTGGCAGAAAAGCATTATCGCATGAAGGAGCCAGACAATATACTGAAGGCCAATCAGCTGCTGGCTAAGCTGGCTGGTGAATCCAGGTGAAGATGTGTTATACTGTATGTACCAATAGAATTTATAATGCAGTGAAGAAATCGTAGCCATGATCAAACTCCATCATAAACTATATTGTAGGCCAACGGAACTCTGATCATTACACTTTATTTTAAGAGCCCAGAGAACCAAAAAAAGAGAGGGGGGAAAAAGGAAGATAAACGTCCCCAGAGCTGAAGGAATCATCAAAAGCCGGAGAACCAAAGGATCTATTATGGCTATGGAGTGAGGAGGTCTTCAGATCTTCTGCTAACAGGCTTTTCTTACGCGTTTCGGCGTAAAGCCTTCCTCAGCGTGTATCTGAGATACTCAGAGATACTCAGATACACGCTGAGGAAGGCTTTACGCCGAAACCTTTTCAGTCCAGATTAACCCCACTACCTGTTACTCATTTGTGTTATCCCCATTATAATTGTCTGAGCAATACCTTAGTAAGTAACTAATAGCTCTTGTAATTTGCTTAATTAAGTCTGTACTGCATATTGATGTCTGGAGTTTGCAAGACTATAACCCCTTGTGTTTTTCACTCGCCTGAATAATCTTCAGATGATTATAAACCTCTGACTTTTTTCCATAAATAAGGTAACTTGTGTGAATAATATATTGGAATTAGAATTAAGTAATACCTCTAGTCCAGACTATACGCCCTTTTGTTTTTCATGAATAATGTAACATACCTAAAAAAAAAAGAACCTCACATTCAATGACATCTCTGCACATCTGCATTGCATTTCAATGTTTAAAGGGATATTTCAATCATCTTTCATCAGTCAGACCAAAGTTATTGCTACTGGTCGCAAGCGTGCGCTGCGCCCGGTCTACTTTCATCTTCAAAAAAGAAAAAGGATAGGAGGGTGGGTAAGAAGACATCACATCACATCACATTTCAAGTAAGATGATAATACTCGGCTGTGCAGGCACGTTTCTGGGTGGGGGTGGCGGGGGCTTGGGCCAGGCACAAAAAAGCTCTCTTCCTACGCAAGCCATCGAAGGGATGAGCTGCGCGGGGGGAGGAACAAAGATACCTAGCTGCAGGGGGGGGGGGAAGTTCGGTGGAAAGTTCATTTCCCATGTGTTTGTGTAAGTGTGTTCCTGGCATATCTCCCGAAGGTCATGTCACGTTGCCTCATTGTCTTGCGTTATCATGGCGGGTTCAGAAATTACCCACAGTTCATAGCGTTACCAGGGGAATGAGGGGGATCCTCCGAACGTCAATCATTTAAGTATGCAAATTAGTTATATATCGCGGTTAGAACGTCAACAAACACAATAGTGCTTTCTCACTGTTCTTAAAGGGAGACGGAATGGAAGCATAGGCTATATATTTAATAACAATAATAATAATAATAAGGGAAACATGATGAGAAATGACTAATGAGCAAAGTAAAAGAATATGGAAATGCAATTTATAATGAATATTATTATATATGAATATTACACCCCTATCACACAGGAAAGTGTATTTATGAAACTAATAATAAAACGATCAACTTATATACTAAAATAGACGTGATAGACATGTATAAATAGGCCAAGCATGTAGGTAGGCACTGTGTCATGAATGGCGGATTCATCTTCAAAGTGCTGTCCCATTTATTTCACAACAATTTGGAGCCCTTGCAGCCTCTCACCCTCAAGCACTTACAGCTGACGTCATTAAAGTCAATGAGGGTCCTGGGCTCAGGGCTTGAGGGAGGCAATTGGGATTGGGCCTATGTGTTTGACAAGGGTTTGACTGTATTGCTGAATTCCTACAATAACCATAATGCTTTGGTGCCCAGCCCCTCCTTGTGGAGAGGGGGGAGGCTGCATGGAGGTGTGACTTGTAGTCCAGGTAGGAAGTGAGACCACATTTTCATGACACATTTTCGTCATGAAAATGGCGCCATGACTAAAATGTCTAGAAACCACATTGCACACATACAACCCCCAGGAAAGTGTTACTTGTGTCCTAAACAATTGGAATCTGGTTGCAAAAAGGGTGAAGTGCAGGAGTCCCTTTAGAGAAATTTCTTTAAAAATGCTGCCCACCCAATCAGAAATGATAAATGGTACATAATTACATATATGTTGTGCTATTTTTTTATATTGCCTAAAACAATATATATATATATTCCCCATGAGTGACTCCTTTATATTTAGCCAACCATACCATAGGCCTACCAAATAATTCCAGCATTTCAAAATTTGCAAGAAAATAAAAGATCTACAGCCATGCAGGCTCAAAACATGTAATAATAATAAAATATGGAGATATAACAAATTGCATTTTTGTGCTCTTCCAAGTGCTCAAAGCACTGTAAAATGGTTCATTCATTCATACATTGGGAGCTGAAGCGGCGAACAGTCGACGCCAGCGTCCTCACTTCCCACATTCACACACCAATGGAGGCAAGCTCACACTAATCGACTCAATTCAATTCAATTCAAAGGGCTTTATTGGCATGAGAAAACATACGTTTACATTGCCAAAGCAGAAAGAACAAAACAACAGTACAGCAATACAATCAAAACAAAATTATGTACTTTGAAGGTCAGAATCATCAATAGATCAACTTCTGTGTACCAAGATAACTCGATGCAGGTATAGTGCAGGAATATACACAATGATTAGTCTTTAGGGTGGTTGTGTTCCATTTGATATCCTTCTCCTATCACAGCAACTCACAAATCTTGCTGCTGTGTTTGCACATTGTTGTACTTCGCCTAGCAGATATGGGAGTTTTTTGTCATTGGTCATGTTTTCAAAATCTCCGTGTGTGGTTGTAATCTGTGGGAAGTATGTGTCTCTGATGTCTTGGTACAATGGACAGATGGTTAGGAAGTGTAGCTCGGTTTCCACTTTGTTTAGTGTGCAGTGGGTGCATAGTCTGTCTTCTCTCGGGATACAGGTCTGCCTATGACGGCCTTTCTCGATCGCGAGACTGTGCTCACTGAGTCTGTACCTAGTTAAGATTTTTCTTTGTTTTGGGTCGGTCACGGTGCTCAGGTATTCTGCCACTGTGTATTCTCTGTTTAGGGCCAGATAGCATTCTAGTTTACTCTGCTTTTGTGTTGCTTCTTTCCAATGTGTCAGATAGTTTTCCCTTTGCTGTTTTATAATTTGGTTTAGTCCAATGGGTTTTCTATCTCGTGGCTCTGTTTGTGTTTGTGCCCGGAGTTCCAGGGCCAGCTGGCTGAGGGGGCATCTCTCTAGAGTTTCACTGTGTGTGAGTGCCTTGTTATGGAGTGCATCTAGGTCACTTTCTTTTAGGTGGTTGTAGAACTTAAGTGCTCTCTTTTTTATTTTGATTATGAGTGGGTATCGTCCTAATTCTGCCCTGCATGCATTATTTGGTGTTTTTCGCTGGGTACGGAGAATGGATTTGCAGAATTCTGTGTGTAGGGTCTCGGTTTGGTGTTTATCCCATTTTTCCAGGTCATGGTTTGCTAATGGTCCCCAGATCTCGCAACCATAGAGGGAAATTGGTTCTATCACCGAGTCCAGTATTTTAAGCCAGGTTTTAATTGGGATGTCTATTTTGATGTTTCTTTTGATGGCATAGAATGCCCTTCTTGCCTTGTCTCTCAGGTCCTTTACAGCTTGGTTGTAGTTCCCTGTGCTGCTGATGTTTAGGCCAAGGTAGGTATAGTTTTTAGTTTGTTCTAGTGGGATTGTATTTAGGAAAAATTGGTGGTTTTGGCGGCTGGGCCTTTTTTGAAATATCATGATTTTAGTCTTGGTTAGGTTCACTGTCAGGGCCCATGTCTGGGAGAATTTGTGTAGGAGATCAAGTTGCTGCTGTAGTCCTTCTTTGGTTGGGGACAGCAGCAGCAGGTCATCTGCGTAAAGTAAGCATTTGATTTCTGTGTTTGCCAAGGGGATGCCTGGCGCTGTAGACTGTTCTAACGTTTTTGCTAATTCGTTGATATATATGTTGAAGAGTGTTGGACTCAGGCTGCATCCCTGTCTAACACCACGGCTCTGGGGGGAAAAGTCTGTGTGCATTTCGCCTATTCTAACTGCGCATTTGTTGTTGGTGTACATTGATTTTATGATGTCATAGGTTTTTCCCCCAATGCCACTTTCCAACAGTTTGTACATCAGACCCTCATGCCAAATTTAATCGAATGCTTTTTTGAAGTCGACAAAGCAGGAGAATAATTTGCTTTTGTTTTTGTTTATTTGGTTGTCAATTAGGGTGTTGAGAGTGTAAATGTGGTCTGTTGTGCGATATTTTGGTAGAAAGCCAATTTGTGATTTGCTCAGGACGTTGCTTTCTGTGAGGAAATTTAGAATTCTGTGGTTGAGGATCATGCAGAGGATTTTTCCGAGGTTGCTGTTTACACAAATCCCGCGGTAGTTATTTGGGTCGTATTTGTCTCCAGTTTTGTGGAGTGGCGTTATCAGCCCTTGATTCCATGTGCTGTGGAAAATCCCAGAACTGAGCACGATATTTAGGAGTTTTAATATGGCCAGTTGGAATTTGAGGTCGGTGAATTTTATCATTTCATTTAGAATTCCGTCTTCCCCACAGGCCTTCTTGGTTTTAAGTGTTTTTATTTTGTCTTGTAGTTCTTTTAGGTTGATTTGGGAATCTAGTGGATTCTGGTAGTCTTTTATGGCTGACTCTAGGTTTTGTAGTTTATCTTTTATTTGTTTTTGTTCTTTGTTCTTCTCGATTGGGCCGAAGAGGCTCGAAAAATGATTTACCCATACATCTCCATTTTGGATGGGTAATTCGTCCTGTTTTAGCTTATTAAGTCTGTTCCAGTTTTCCCAGAAGCTGTTTGTCTGTATGGAATCCTCAATGTCTTGCAGTTGGTTTCTAACGTGTTGATCTCTTTTTTCTCTTACTGTGTTCTTGTATTGTTTCAGTGTTTCCCCATATTGGAGACGTGTGTTGTGGTTGTCTGGGTCTCTGTGTTTTTGGTTTGATAGTTTCCTTAATTTTTTCCTGAGATTCTTGCAGTCATTATCGTACCATTTGTCATTCTCAACATTTTTTCTGGCTTTCTTGTTTGATACTTTTAGGTTTGCTAGTGAGGCTGTAAGTTCGAATATATAATTGAGGCCTTCTACTGCCCTGTTTACACTTTCACTGTTTTCTTCAAAGGTTTTTTCTAGGAACTGGTCCAGTTGTGATTGGACTTGTTTTTGTCTAATAGCATTTTGGAAGGCTTCTGCGCTATGTTCCTTCCATTTGTAGCGTTTTCTTATATTGTGTAGTTTGTTTGGCGTTTGTTCTTTGTGTCTGTGTGTTGATCTGTTTAGATAGGCTGTGGTTCTGTTGTGGTCTGACAAGGGTGTTTGCGGGCTGACTGTGAAAGCTCTGAAAGATGCCAGGTTCATGTCAGTGATAAAGTAATCTACCGTGCTGTTTCCCAGGGATGAGCTGCATGTATATCTACCGAATGAGTCCCCTCGGAGTCTACCGTTAACGATGTACAGACCCAGTGAGCGACAGAGCTGTAGTAGTTGTGACCCGTGTTTGTTTGTTGTTTTGTCGTGGTTGAATCTCGGGGGACATGTTGGGGAGCTGATGTTTTCCCCTCCTGGTAAGTGTTTGTTTCCCTGTGTGTTGAGGGTGTCAGGCCCATGTCCTGTTCTGGCATTTAGGTCTCCACAAACTACAATGTGACCTTGTGCCTGGAAACGGCTGATATCCCCTTCTAATGTGGGGAAAAAGTCCTCCGTAAAGTAAGGGGATTCAATTGGGGGGATGTAGGTGGCACACAGGTAGACATTCTTTTCGGTTGTGGTAAGTTCCTTGTTTATTTCTAGCCAGATGGAAGAAGTTCCAGTTTTGACTAGCTTAATGGAGTGGATTAGTTCAGATTTGTACCATATTAGCATACCTCCAGAGTCCCTTCCCTGGGTGACTCCTGCCAGCTTTGTAGATGGTACCACAAGTTCTCTGTAGCCAGTAGGACAGCCAGTGGGGCCGTCCCCTCTGTGCCATGTCTCTTGTAGAATAATGATGTCTATGTTTGCAATCTCTTTGACAAAGTCTGGGGTTCTGCTCTTGATGCCAAGGGCAGTTGACCTCAAACCTTGTATATTCCAGGATGATACAGTGAGTGATTTGTACTCCATTGTTCACATTGTTGTTACATTCCAGGGGTTCTGCCCTGGGCCCATGCTGCGTAGAAATCCATGAACATCTGCTCGATGCTGTGTGTGCTGGGGATGGCTCTGGTCATCGCCTGTGCGTATGTGTATGGTTGGCGAGGGAGGGGGAGAGAGGGCGGTGGTGCGACTGATGCCAGAGTGTATGGGACTCATTGGAGGCAATGTAGGGTTCAGTGTCTTGCCCAAGGACACTTTGACATGTGGACAGGAGGAGCTGGGATTCGAACCGCCGATCCAGGGATTATTGGACGACCTCCTGAGCCACAGCCGCCCTACGGTTTCTGTCCAACAGGCAGACAGCGACATTTCCTGTGAAAAATGTTTTTACTGTAGGTGTGAAAAACTGAAGCTGTTTATAACCCAACTGACAATGCCTTTATGCAGCTTAGCCTGCTGCTCAGATAAAACACACGCCAAGCACGCACATCCATCTACTTCCATTATTTTGATTCCATATCTAATGTTTTTATGTGTTAACATTTGAAATGTACATTTGTGATTGCATATCTTTCATAAACAACCTTCAACCAGTATTTGCAAGAATATCTCTAACGAAAATACAGTAAAGCAACTGTGTTCTTTTTCTGCAGTGTTTCTATTGTCATCATAGGCCTATATACTCTATATCTGAGCTTCCAAATCAACACAAAACTATTTCATGTTTAATAAATACATTAAATCTATGCCTTATTCATATTGGGTGAGCTTGAATTTACAAGGTGCTTTGAAATGAATTCTGCACACAAAAACCAACAGACAGACAATGGTTTTGCACAGAATCTAAAAAGTGTATCACTCCGGAACACTAAATATACAGTATGCTATATAATATTAACACAATGACATGGCAGTAGACGTTTGTCAGATAAGTTGGAGGCCAACTATGAGTTTGAGATATACCTATACTTGATACACCATACTCTATCTACACAATATACCTGTAATATATATTCCTATAGGCTACAACGCTACATAATGCATCAGTCATTTTCAACCTTTTTCATGTCAAGGTCCATTATTCGGCATTTGAACCATGAGATTTTGCCTCTCAGAAATGATTGTCCTGCACAATTCCATGCTTTATGTTGGTTTATGGGACAACAGGCAAACGTTGATCAAAATATAAATTCTTCTACATTCACTAATTGTGTAGACTTGATTTAAATGACGTAGCCTAATGTAGATGTTTAACAATGTAACTCTTGAGAGCGTAAAATGTGCCGCTGCAATGTGTACAAAAGAACACACACACACACACACACACACACACACACACATTCTTACACACACGCACACACACACACACACACACACACACACACACACACACGCACACAACATATCTTTGTCACGCAAGCACATGACGAAATTATCAATGCTGCCAATTTTTTTTTCTTTAATTTCCATCTTTAATCATGTGATGTGTTAACATTTGCAATGTAATTTTGTGATTGCATTCATGTAAACAACCTTCAACCAATATGAAATATGAAATACAATATAGCCTATAGCTATAAAACTACATGAACTAACATGATTAGGAAATCAATAGGCCCAAGTCAATTTTAAAGGCAGTTTAGTTTTCTGTTAATTTCACAAAATATTACATGGAATCAGATTTGTTTCTCAGTCAATTTCACAACCAGTTGCTGTTCCCCATCAGGGTCCCAGCAGACCTCCTTACACCTGATAGGATCAGGGTTGTCAGAGTCATACTGGGTCAACAGAGGAACAGACCCCCGGCCAGGGCTGAAACAACTGGCAAGGTGACTGGTCGCACAATTACATCACTTTCCAATCTATAGAGCTCATGCCGTCCACAGTTTATATATAGGTCCCATTTGGACAGCATGTTTAGTCATGGTGTGACTAAAAAAAACAATGATCATAATTCACAAAGCAAATAGTTGTTTCTGGATAAAGGAAACATTTAACTTGAACTTGGAAAGCCATTTGATTGATTGTATAATAACTCATTTTCCAACAAATATTGTTAGTTTACCCACGATGAAACACATCGTAAATATACATTTACATAAGGAATAATGTTGGCCTCTGATTGGCTAGTAAGCTAATTGGCAAATTGGGTAGCAGTGACGTATGCAGCAGTCAGAAGCATTATAACAACAAGCAAAGCTTCACATGTTTCACTGCTCGGTTGAATGCTTGATTCTGTTTGGTCAATCACTTGTACATCTAGTATAAGTTCTATGGACCCTCTTCTTATGACTTTATCACCTGTGTGAATGAGACCTGTATGTTGTGTCAACGAGATTTTGTTTGAAATCCTTAATTAATTTGGACCACAATCCTCTCATGCGAACATGGATGGTTGACTGCTTCATTTGAACACATTCTTTTTGTTGTTCTGACGGTCCATCGCTCCGAAAATACACGCTGGAGTTAATTATGTTGGCATAGCTATAATTTTCCTAATAGGCATAAACAACATGGATAAACATCAGGTAGGCTATATACTGATTGCTTATAATCTGAAGTGTAGCGCTATAGCCTATCTTTGACGCACTGGAGCGCATCATGACACACGCCTGCACTGTACAATGCAGTGTTTTTTTAAAATTCATTGTTGTAATATACGGTAGGTCTACTACTCAGTTGGAACTATATCACAGTGAGCAAATGACGTTACAGTGCCTGAGATCTTATTATATTCGCTTGTTTGTTGGGGAGTGTTATTGTGCTTGTGAACCCTGTGCGTCATGCACACCGTTCAGATAATTCCACAGCATATTAGTAGGAAGTATCGGCGCTATAATTGTTTCCTTATAGCCTGCATTAGAGAACGCATGTGTCCAATCCATCCCTGACAGTGCATTTGATTCAATTAGGACAGTGTGTGGTTGTGAAAGCTCGTTTGGAACCTATACTGTATCCTGTGGATTCAGGGAAACGTCTGTATGTTGGCTAGTCAGTTATAATGAGGTCCGTGAACCAGAGAACACAATAATAGATAGGCTATAATGATAAATCTCATAACCACATGTTGGGAAAGCCTGGGTATCGAGGCTACGTTGGGCAAAGCAGCCAAAAGCAGAACAGCGACGGTCCGACGAACGGACTCACTCTCTCTCACACACACACACACACACACACACACACACACACACACACAGCAGAGAGTGTTGATCAAAGGATTAAATACCATACCTGTGCCGTATCTCTTTTTTAGGGAGTCATTCATCCAAGGTAGGCCTACATTACGTGCTTTCATATTCAATGTTTTAATGTGATAACATTTGAAATGGAGAGGACGTAGAATACGCACATCGACAGGCTGGGTGCTGGGCTAAAGAAACTTCAGCAGATATTGGATGGAGGGTTAAACAGTCATCATGTTTCATTTAATTTAAATATTTTATCAATATTAATCTCATGCTTTTATATTCACTGAACTGAAATCAGACTTCTTCAAGAAAGTTTTGCATAATAACATAATCGACTCCTTATCCAGCAGGAGGAGCTATAGCTCTATGCAGAGTAGGCTGCAGTTTGTGTATTTTGTGGAAATAAACCATATTTATGCATAGACCATCTTCTGGGTGTTTATATTAACATTTAAAACATTCCTGTTTTAGATTAATTACAGCTCTGTAATGTTGAAGTGAAGAAATACCACGTTTTGGTGTTGCAAGCCTGTTTCTGTAATATATTTATTTGGGTCACTCATGCAGTCACTGAACTTGGTGAGGACTGGCTGGCTTTGTCAACGAGCGAGATGCTCTCTCTCTCTCTGAGCTGCGTGACCCACGACAATATAGGATCTCATCGTATTTAATGTTTTATGTTGGTTTAGAACATGTTGTGTCCTGGCTCACTGGCTGCAGGGCTGCAGTTCGGCCAAACCGTTTTTGCTAAAAACTGAGTTATAAAAAGATAAAATATAAATACATGCTTGGTTGTTGCCCCCCTCCCCGTTCTGCCTATAAGGGCCGGCTGATGATCATCTGTATCATCTGTCGTTTATAACAAACCAAACCATTTGAAAATCGGTTGAAAGTTATACTTAAAATGCACCATAGACACAATGTTATGAGTGAGTGAATGAGCAGACTGTAGCAAGAAGGCGGGAGCCCAGCTTGTGTTGCCGTTTGAAACGTGTGTCATTGCCAGTACTGAGTCTACAACAAACTGTGAGTTGAACTGTCAGTTTGGAGCCGCTGCGGGGACCGGAATCATCGCATCGCGGGATTGACGACGCACAGGCCTGCAACGTAGTGTGTGTGTGTGTGTGTGTGTGTGTGTGTGTGTGTGTGTGTGTGTGGGTGTGTGTGTGCGTGTGTGTGTGTGTGTGTGTGTGTGTGTGTGTGTGTGTGTGTGTGTGTGTGTGTGTGTGTGTGTGTGTGTGAATGCGTGCGTGTGTGTGTGGGCCCACAGTCTGTTATACACGTAACGTCCCATTCAATCTAAGGTTCAGTGTTATGGTTTAAATTCATGGTTTAAAGGTAACTTTACAACTAGCCTACTTTAGGGTTTCATAGTCAGGAGGGGGAGATAGGGAACAGTTTAGGTTTTTGAAAACAATTGAAAGGAATTGGGTTAGACAGTATTTCATTGTTATCAAAGAGTTCACATAAGTATACCAGCTATATTTGATAGTTGTGGTAATATTTTGAGTATTGTGTATTGTTATTATTTTAGAAGGTCAATAAGCCTTGTCTATAGTATTTTATAAGATCTGTCTTTTCTTTTCTTTATTTATTTTGTTTACGATTTTTGTTACTTTAAAAAAAAAAACACTTTCACATTTAAAAGAAGGGATTCTTTATAGATATAAAAACTAAAAAAGACAAAAAACAATTAAAGTGCTTTTTCCCTTTTGGTTTGAAACGTTGTCTGGGTCCATTATTACGAACTCAAACACACCCCAGTTAGCCAGGCTGTTGGGGTGCTACATAAGTATATGTCACAATAACTATCTCCTATAACAGCCAAGACATGCATGCTACTGGGGGCACGTTCGGAAATGGCGCACCGGAGCGCACTTATTCATTTCGAGCAATATGAGTCCCCAGCGCCGGTGCAGGGCAGGAGACGTTGGCCTTATGTGGCTTTTAAAAGTATTTTATTAAATTTCCACAAAGTTACAAGTCATACATATATTGAAACTTGAAAATCCATACAAAAATATATGCTGCTTGTCAATGTATAAAATCATCACATCAAATTACATACATCATAATACATAAAACATCATCAATACTACATCAAAAACATTTAGTTCACAGCCACCTAGGCGCCAGGGAGCGCGAGCGCTACAGTACCATCCGTTGATGCGATGTGTACTCCCCGCGTCACCCCCTAAAGTCCAAGCGCCTGCGCCTGTATGTGCCGCTCTGAGGGTCTCGCCGCCCGCCAGCAGATAGCACCATGCTTTGGTGCCATGTGTGACTATCCGCTGGCATGCAACAAGACCCCCAGAGCAACACACTCGGTACAAACATTAGTAAATATATAAAATGTCCAAGAGGGAGTCCTCGCATCAGGATAAGGCAGAAAAGATATATAGATATATACACGTTACAAATATTATATTGTCTGGACTGTTCCAGACAGGCTACAGTGCCAAGGTGGACCAGTTTAGGTGCGTGTGCAATCTCTTCAGATCCATTGTTTTTTTCCTTTTAAGTTCCGTTTTAATATGTTTAAACACAGTGTTTGCATCAATTACTAGGTGGTCTATTGACATTTTGCACCGAGTTATCCAGATCCTAAAAATTGTCACACAAATACAAACCCAAAATATATCATAATCTTCTTTTCTGCAGTTAAAGATACCGTACAAAATGTCTCTGTGGCATGGCACCTTCACTCCTAAATCGTACATCTTGCTCCCTACGCTCCCTCCTTGCGCCTTATGTGGCCATGACGCACCATGCCACGTTTTAAAACATTGTATCCTGGTTAATGCAGATTAAATTCACACCGATTTGCCAGCATCAATTGATTCAGTTTGGGTTGAATTGAGTTGCTTCAAGTTTGCCTATCGTCCCGCTACAAATTGTATATTGTAGCGGGACAATATTATACGAGGCATGCGGGAGAACTATTTTAGCGGGACAATAAATCAGGCAGGCGGTGGACATTATGCCAGACAAGTCAACACTAACTCCATTGAGGATTATAATAATATTATAATAAAAAAATACGTGTCATATTTTCACAGTATTTTACAATATAGTGTTTTTAAAATCCCGGATTTATATGCACAATTTTTTTAATAATAGCATGCAAGAGGAGGAATTTATGCCTTCTGTTGTTCAATTTGGACTAGGTCACAAATTGTTCATATGTTTTATGCTGCACTAATCCCCCCTAAAATTGTTTTACGCGCTCCATACAGTTTGATTATGGCTGTTGGGATTCATGCACTCAATTGTAGGCTATAAAATATGGAATTACCTCTGAGTCCCTTATGAAATAGAGTAGACTACCGGAGATACTTGTATAATAAGCAACGGCTGATTTCGGAATGAAGTGATTTAATAAACACGCAGTTACGAAACAGTAACAATATATATATATGTATATATATATATAATATAACGCTGATGCTCCTAGGCTTTTAGTTATCGTAAAACTGTAAATGTACGGGTATTCTTCGGTATATATTCTTCACTTAATTTGTATGCAAAATAGAGTAGCCTACGGCCTCGGCTGGATGGTGTTGAGCATTCGTTTCCCCGTAAGTAATCGCATTGTTCTGGCTAACTTTGTTTCCTACACATACCATTCATTGACATGACAACTATATTAAGGAACATTCTTTAAATTAAGTTGTGGGGGGCTCTTAAAAGAGCCTTTGTGGGGTAAAGGGGCTGTGTTCTTTTTTACTTCTTCTTAGCGGCAGCCTTCTTGGGTTTCGCCGCCTTGGGCTTCGCTACCTTCTTAGCTGGGGCTTTCTTGACGGCAGCGGGCTTCTTCACCTTCTTGGGACTCTTGGGAAACTGCTGGTTTCTTTGCAGCTACAGGCTTCTTTGCCTTCTTGGGAGATTTCTTAGCGGCTGCGGGCTTCTTGGCCACTGCCTTCTTCGGAGACTTCTTTGCCGCGGCGGGTTTTTTGGCTGCAGGCTTCTTGGGTTTGACTGCTTTCTTTGCGGTTTTCTTTTCCTTCGGTGCTTCCTTGTTCATCTTGAAAGAGCCAGATGCTCCGGCACCTTTGGTCTGAACCAGGGTGCCTTTAGCAACCAGGCTCTTGACGGCGATCTTGACGCGGGCCTTGTTCTTCTCGACATCGTAGCCTCCGGCAACCAGAGCTTTCTTGACCGCAGCCAGGGAGACACCTTTGCGTTCCTTGGAGGCGGACACGGCCTTGACGACAAGGTCAGCGACACTAGGGCCGGTCTTCTTGGGTCGAGGTGCTGCCTTTTTCTTGGCGGCTTTAGCCGGGGCGGCGGAGGGAGCTGGGGCGACTTCTGCCATGCTGTAGAGTTTCAGATGCACTGAACTAAACTCTTAGTAGAGAATGTTGTAAGAGGAGAAGGGGGTGGAACTTAAAGGATATGTGAGAACGATGTAGACTCAACCCACTAGGTCAGTACTCTGTGCTGCAGAATACTGAGACAGTTGTGTTTTCTCTACAACTAAAACTAAATAACATACAAAGAAATGAATTAAAAGTCATACAAAAAACTCGATCAGATATATAGCAGACGAGTTTAGCTTCATAATCAAACCATGTGGAGGGTTGAGGAGTCCTGTGTTTTTTTAGGGACGTTTAAAACACTTGTACATGCTTACATGTACAGTTGTTTGTCAACTTTCCTCTGTCATTTGTCTTTTAAAATAGTTTTACCATATAATACCCTGTTCCATATTTGCTGCAGAGCCAGCAGAGATGTCTGGGTTTGGAATGAAAGTAAATCTAGTCGTTTGTGGTGAAGATTTCTTTTTTAAATGTACAACTTTCCAGTGTCTGCAAACACAGCTGTTGGCCCTGTGGAGACTTATCAGAGGGCACTTTATCTCACTCTGCTAAGCTCTTGTTTTGTGATGAGAAATCTGACATGTTTCAGGTAATTTCACATTCAAATGTATAATTCAATTCAATTCAATACCAATGGTGCCATTTACAAAAAATATGACATAGCTCAATAAAATGTAAAATAGATGAAACACCACACATTTGCAGGCAACTTATATAGCACAGTTATACTATTATATATATATATATATATTTTTTCTTTCTTTAACTATTATTACATACACATTTTTTGACCGCTTCTAAAATGTCTTATATATTTTTTTCCCCCTCAAGAAACATTGTGCCAGTATGTATGTGTATACATACTGTATGTGTTACATTTAAATTGGAGAGTGGAATAGCTATTAATTCGAATTGAAATATAGATTTACCCTAAATGTTTATTTATTATCATATATCCCTATTCTGGGTAGTCCCTACACTAGTTATATTTTAGGGAGACAATTAGACCTAGAATGCCTGTGATCATTTAATTATACTTCGTAAATGTTCATGTATCACAGGCATAGATCGCTTGCACCCTTTCCCCCTCACTGTTTATTTTCCCTTTTTGCTTCCTTTAAAGTATGATGAATTCCTGTTCTGTTCTTTAACTTTAGAAGTGTCTATTTGTACGTTTTGATGAATTGAACAAGGTGGACCCTGTTGTAAACAAGTGTAATGCTTAATTGGGTCGTCCACTCACTCACAGTTAACAGTCTTTGTTGTGCTTGAAATGCACTGTAATTCTGCAAACTGTTAATAAATATTTCAATCAATCAATCAATTAATCTGAACCCTAGGGCTTAAAGCCTAAAACAATCCCAAGACTGAAAATGTTTTTTTGCAAATCTGCACTGATCTCATTAAATGACCCCTATGAAATCCTCAGGATTGAAATCAGTCCCCAGGAATGAGAACTTTAACCCCTTATGCGCGTCATCGCGACATCATCATACCCGGAAGTTATGCGGGAATGTCTACTGAGTGGCAAAAAACTTATTTCTGGCCTTGACAGCCATACATCCAAACAGAGAAGTCCTGTTTGATTGCATTAAATTACTTTAAACAACATTTGTGTTTGATGAGGGGGGAGGGGCAGAACACCACCAACAATCAGCAATCAAACACAAATGTTTGGTCAACCCATGTGACTCCAATGAGTCACACTTTTCATGTAAAGCAAATAGCCCATTGTCATGTAAACTTGAGAGGTAAACTAGTTTAACCAAAAATAGTCACGCAATTTTATTCTAGTTTATGATGGAGTGATTTAAATCACACATTAAAATCTAGTTAATTCAGTTAGATGCATTATTATTACTCATTAGTAAATTAGATCAGTAAGACCAGATCCCAAAGCCTATGGTAATGAATAAAATTCAGTTTCTACATAACTGTGGATATGTTAATAGCCTCTGAATATACACAATGCAAAAGGTTGGCTGTTCAATGCAGCACTATGATGTAATACATGTAAAGAGATTGTATTAGACCTAACCACTGTCAGTCCATGAATCATATAGCTCATATGCAAGCTTTAAGCACATGTTGCCTACTTTAATGGAATAAACTCTGTAAAGTGCATGTAGGTGGCTCTTAAAAGAGCCTTTGGGTTGTTGGTAGATCAATAAGCTCTACAAAGTGGTGTCCATCCTGGCATTGTATGCATCTAGCTGGGCATCAAGCTTCTCTGCAGAAAGCGGCTGTTTTTTGGCACCACCAGCACCGCGTCCGCCTCTCCCCCGGCCTCTGGCACCACCTGCTCCGCGGCCTCCACGTCCCTTCTGCTTGCCTCCAACGCCACCAACACGGCTATTCATACCTCCACCTCTGTTCAGACCCTGCATGGGAGGCCGTCGCTGGTTATCAATCTTTGAGGTGATGAGCTGTATGTTCATGGGGCGCCCATCAAGTGGCATGCCGTTGTACCGTTTCATGGCCTTCAGGGCATCTGCCCTCCTTTCAAAGTGGACATCTGCAGTCCCCAAACACCTTCCAGAGCGGTCATAATGGACAGCAGCCTTCTTCAGTGTACCAAACTCTGCAAAAAGTTCCTGGATATCTGCTTCAGAGACACCAAAGTCCAGGTTTGAGACAAGGAGCCTCCCTCCAGTTTCCACACCAGCTCCTCCACCACCAGCATTGTCGAACATGTCAAGCTGTTTAGGCCTGCTGTACGGCGTAGATCTGCCTCGACCCCGGTTGAGGTTGCCTCGGCTCCTCATGGGGACGGAGCTGCCGGTGGCTCTCCCGGTGGCTCCTCCAAGACGGCCGCCACCATGGCCACCACTGCGGCCTCTGCCTCCGCGGCCTCCTCCTCTCTGCGACCTTTTCTGTTTGATAATGTCGTCTAAGGACATATCAATTTTATCTGCCATTATGCCCGAGCCTAATAACGCTAAACTTAGAATTAAATGGAAAATGGTAGTACAACCTAGACTCTAACTTGGTCCGAAACCCTGTCTCTCACTGAACAATCTTGCCTGGACAACGTTGAAGATTCTAAAGTGAATGAATGATGAGCTCAGATCCTCCTTGTTATAAGTGTGCTCTGAGGACCTAAGTGAGGACAGGCAGACTGCTCTGCAGTGCACTGGGCGGTGCCAAACCTGTTTTGCTGTCTTTGTTCTCACCAATGGTCTGAAACCGACATGGATTTAATTTGCACATTGACTGGTTGTAGCTGAAACCTTTACTATATATATATATATATATTGTGTATGTTTGTTTGCAACATTCATGTTTTCACACTGTTTATTTGGTAATGTTGAACTATCAAGACTTGTAGCATCAGTTGACTGAGCCTTTTACATTGTCCACAGTGTTTACTGTGGCCTTTCCAGCCCTAGCCCTAGTGGAGTGAGGTATATTAATATTTATTATGTGTTCTGTTTTGGGTTTCATTCATGATTTACTTTAATTAATTGTATTTTGGGTTTGATGGTTCGTTTGGTTTGGTATATTTGGTTATGGACTTATGGTATACGTTTACTTGGTATTGTATTGGTCTTGTTTTGAAATTATTTGATTTATTGTATCACTCACACTGTATTATATTGACTATGAATTAACCATTGTATTGTTGATGGTAATCAATTGATGTATTTAATGCACAGATATTATTGTTAAACTATGAAATCATTGATTTGTAATATTTATTTTCTAATTTAGAGTTTTCACGGTGTTCCAATGAACACAGGGCCTTCTCCGTGGCCGCCCCTACCCTCTGGAACGCTCTCCCCAAACACATCCGAGATGCCCCCTCACTTCCTACCTTCAAATCTTCACTGAAAACCCACCTGTTCACAATCGCATTCCCATGCTGATGTGTTTTTTAAAATATTGTTATATGCACTGTTTTATTGGTTTTATTCTTTTAATTGTTTTTTCTAATAAAGTTGTCATTTTTTCTTGTCCCCCCCTGGCCCCAACACATGTAAACTTTGTAAAGCGTCTTTGAGTGTCATGAAAAGCGCTATATAAATCCCAGATATTATTAAACTGAAATAAACCAAGGATTTAACGTGTGATCAACATGCAAATTATTTAAATCACCTCAATCACTCACTCAGACATTCCGCTGCATAGCTCTACCCTGTTGGGGAAGGGAGGCATTGTTTCATTGTATTGAACTCACACCAAAACCAGCAGTTGTTCACACTTCTGTACCAACTTACAAAGCAAGTCTAGAGTTTTGGTTTAAATCTAATCTACAAGCTTACAAGCTTCTCAAAGCGCAGGTGGGGGTTGAGCATGTTTCTAGGCATCCGAATTTAGTGTAACAATTGTTATCAGACTAATCAGAGTAATTAATACATCACAGTACAATATCACAACCACATTAAGGTTTAAGGTTAACTCCCTCATGTGTGGATTCTAAACATACATACTTGAGACTAACTGGCTTATATTTGAAGTATTTCTGATATTACTAATAGTCCTACAACAAAACAAATTAATGAATGGCATTCCAATGTTGTCTATCTAACTTTATATATTACTATTACATATTACATTACCTTTGCAAATGATACTGACAAGATGCTTACCATGATAGTGTGAGCATAGTGAATTTGTGATATCTAACCATGATGATGTGATACTGACCATGTGATTGCAATAATAACATATTTTGTCTCACACCAGCCTTTTTACAAGGTGGGACCGTGTAAAATTTTTACAATATGTATACTGATCCTATCCTGAAGAAGGTCAGTAGACCGAAAGCTTGCTAAATAAATATATTGATTGTGCAACAGATCTGAGTGTGCAGAGCTTCCCTTTATTTTTCTCATGTTCAATTTGTGGCTCCAGCAAATCACTAAAGCGGATGAGCGGTGGTTCTTTTTACAATATGTATACGTTTTTTCAGTGGATGAGCATGGTTCTTTTTACATTATGTATACTACAATAACGTTGGCTACAAACTGAAACTGTATATCAACTATAAATATAATGTGTTAAAAAAACACTGATTAGTCAAATAATTCGTTCTGTATACACCATGTTATCACAATTGACTGATTACACATTATCAGTGGTACATGCAGCCAGGACCATGCAGGACTGTGTCAGTGAAACCATAATCAGATCAGACACCAAAGTTTATTGAAGATTTAAACACGTTTTGTTTTCTGTAGTTGATCACAGTAAGTTATTTGTCCACAAATGGACAAAGTTTTCAGCTGACAATATGTCATTGGAAGTCAGGATCATCTCCACCATCATGCTGACTTTAACTGGAGTGTGTTTACTGGGGTCAGAAAACCTTTCATTTATATCAAAATTAAGGACAGAAGAAGAGTAGCCTATAGTTTATTTATGGTATCAAGTCGCCATGAATGTCTGCCAAAGGGATTGTGAGTATTGTTGTTAATGTGACATAGTTTAAAATGGTTTAGAATAAATATAAAATAATAATATAAAATATAAAAACTGCTCGGACTGTGGATGATGTTTTGAGCATATAACTTGAAAACCAGAGTGCTGTTTTTACCAAGACATATTAATGAAAAAAATGCACGTGTGCATAACTGGTCAGCTCTTTGTTGCATTTCATAAAATAGAAGGTATAGTTTGTGATATGTTGTTTTAATCGAGGAGAAAACACAAGTGGCACAGAGAGAAGATATTCTGTCTGTGTTGTCTGTTGTCTTTGTCACTTTATCCCCCATATATGGAAATTCCTGAGTTTGCCCAAATTGGTGCGTCAGTCATACCACAGTCTACCACATGACTGACGTAATAAATAGACCCCAAATACTGTGGCAATGGAATACTGCCATCATTATACCCACAGCACTGATAACAGCTACTACACATGCATGTTGAGGCAAAGTTTTTAGACATTGTCAGGCAAAGTCATAATACAGTCATCGTATACGTGAGTGACCTAACGTGATCGACTGAGAGGCATAATCTATGTCATGCATTGGTGGACAGACGTACTGTTCAAATTATGTGATTCAACTACCCTTAGATTTTAACTTTTCAAATACAGATAACAACCCTATATATATATATATATATATATATATATATATATATATATATATATATATATATATATATATATATATATTGACATGAGGTGGGGTGACCAGAGTTTGAGGCGCATGTCGCTTTGAGGGAGTGAATCCTTAGCTTGTTAGCGATGTCCTTTAACCCTTGAATAATGTTTCCATCTGGTTTAATGTAACTCGCCATGGTAATATATATATATAAGACCATGGCGAGTTACATTAAACCATCTGTTGCAGTTTGTTATCTATATATCACATGAACAGTGGTCACTGGTAGCCGTTATGCCACCAACTGCCGTATTTATGTTTGAATACGGCCCCCTAAGATCTTCCACTGCTGGCCTGTTCGCTTTGCCTAAAAAAATGGCAACTAAAAAATACGGGAAGCAGCTTTTTGCTTCTACGGGCCGACGGCATGGAACAAACCCCCACTGTACCTTCAACAGGCAGCCTATGTAGACATTTTTAAAGCACAGCTCAAGACCCACTTCTACACCCTTGCTTTTAATTGATCTTTTATTTTTTGTCCTCACTATATTGCATTAGGCCTACTGCTTGTTTTTTTCTTATGTTTATGCCTTGCTTTTCTTAATTTTTTTCTCCATTGCTCTGTAAAGCACTTTGAGCTGCATGTCATGAAAGGTGCTATACAAATAAAGTTGTATTATTATTACCTTACATACAAGTAATGCTTGCCTACAAAATGATTATGAACAGTGTATATGTGTGGCGAGAGACTTTGCTTTCTTTTAAATATACCCTTTACATTTTAGAATTATTGTCTGGTACTTTGCTGGGTATTTTATTGTATTTGTATATGTATGCATTGACCTGAGCAAAACAAATTTCCCTTGTGTATAATAAAGACTCTCTCTCTCTCTCTGAAAGAAACCGTCTCTGGTCAGGAACCTCCTTCCTTGGGAGGAGCTGTTCAGCCACTAGCACCGATTGGAGGGGAGCTCGTACACACTCAGCCCTCGCTCTCATTCATTGGTGGGGCGCACAGCCACACATAGACAGTAGCAGTAGAATGTGTGCTGTTGAACGTATAAAGGGTCTCGCGCGCCTCTCCACCGGCATATTTCTTCTATATTCAATTCCAGAAATAAACCTACACCAAAATGAGTGGCCGAGGAAAAACGGGAGGATAATATACTCATCTGAACTATAAAGCCGCAGGCACCGGTGGTGTCTGCGGTACGGTGGTACCTTTAAACTAATTCCTCTCATATCTGAGATATCTGAGATATCTCAAAAAAAATAACGGTGAACAGAAAGCACGACTATAGGGGAAATGCCCCCTGCGGGGGAGGACCCCCGGTCCGAGCCCGGAGACCGGACAGGGCGGCACTGGGCTCGGATTCGCTTTATCGGACATGGAGAGCCTCCGAGCAGAAGCGTGGTCGGACAGTAACCTCGCATCACCAGGCTTTCCACCGCCTCGGAGGAAAGCCTGGTCTCTGTTCCAAAAGTCCGGGGCCGGATGATATGCCTACGTCACGTTGTAGGCAGCTTCCCAAACAGGATGTACCCAAAATAATCCCCCCTCCCCCGCGATCAAAATGTTAGTTCCTACCAATTAATATGCTTCTGATGCGGCGTACTTTAGTTTCGTTGAATTTTAAAATACAAAATAAATATAAATGTGAGTGTGCTTTTTAGAGATTGCGGCACAATGGCAACTGGCGAGTAAAGTCGGGGGGGAACTAACATTTTGATCGCGGGGGAGGGGGGATTATTTTGGGTACGTCCTGTTTGGGAAGCTGCATACAACGTGACGTAGGCATATCATCCGGCTCATACCGAAATGAAATGGTGCCCAGGCTAGTCGGACAGTATCTGCTCAGAACGAGGTGGATGGAAGTGAGTGAAATATACTCCTTTATAGCCCTACCAAACAGGAGAGAGTTTGAACTCTCTTTCCACCGTGAAGGTTCCCTGCGGAAATTCAGCACCCTTTTTGCAGACAGATCTGTAGAGGGCGAGTGGAAGGACTTTGAACTTCATTCCTCTGTACCTGTCGACACACTCATTGTCATGATCAAGTTCTGGACGGCAAGGGTGGCAGATTACGACATCGAGCAGTACCTGAGCAGGTACTGCACACTCTTGCGTCCAGTGGAAAAACTCCTGGACGAGTTTGGCTTGTGGTATGGGGTCCGACGCTACAGGGTCAAGCTGCATAAACCAGGCAGTGACGGGCGACCAGTAGACCTCCCTAACTCCATTTCCCTGGGGCCATACAATGGGAAAATCACCTATGCAGGCCAGATACAGAGATGCTATATCTGCCAGTCCAGATTTCACCAGGTGAAGGAATGTGACATTGTGAAGTGCTGGAAATGTGGTATGACTGGACACAAGGGGAAGGAGTGTACTAGTGCCGGAGTCTGTAGCCTGTGCAGTGAAGTGGGGCACACTTTCTTCACCTGCCCACAGTCGTACAGCAACAGAGCAAAGCGGAGGCAGCAACAAGCTGCGGATACAACCCCGGAGCCCGAAGCAGCAGCAGCAGGAGAGACGCCAGCAGACAGCCACGTCAGCCAGCAGACACAGGACACCCCGTCAGCTGACAGCCAGCTGACGTCACCTGACAGCCAACCGACGGCAGCTCCAGCACCACCCAAGGGGAGGCGGAGACCAGAAGAGGAGACTCCGCCCGCGGACAGCAGCCAGCAGATCTCAGTTCCAGCAGCACCCGAGGAGGAGAGGAAGAGACCAGCGGACAAAGAACCGGCACCTGAAAGGCAGCAACAGCGCACGAAGGCCACCACCAGCGGGCAGAAAAAGCCAGCGAGCAAGCCCTCAGCAACGCCGAGGAAAAAGCCACCGAGCGCAGCCCCAGCGGAGGAAGCATCGACACCGCAGACGGACGCAGCGGCTGCTGTGCCAACAACATCAGCTCCAGTGCAGCTTCCCCCTGCCGACGCGCAGCCATCAGATCAGGACATGGAGAGTGCTACGCAGGTCAGTCTTCCCAGCTATCAAGTGCCGAATTATGCAGACACAGAGGACAGAATAAGTGACATTTTGCGGGATTTAGAGACTAACGAAGGTCAAACAGCTCTCGAAGATGCGATTGACATTTTGTGCGGATCACAGTCCGAGGAGCGGGGTCCTGTATCCACCTTATTGGTGTCCACAGAGAACTTCCCTCCCTTACAAGGCAAGAGAGACAGACAGTCTCCTGAATCACATATTAAGAATGGGAAAAAATCCAAAAGCCAGGGATCGAAAAAGCCCTTTAAAACCTGATGATGAAATATATAGGCCCACTACTCGCCATAATGATGTTTAATATTGCCACAATCAATGTAAGGGGAATACAGCAAGAAAGTACTAGACAGGAGAAACTTAATATAATTAAAAATATTAGAGCTGATATAATTTTTGCACAAGAATTGCGGCTAAAAACACTGGCTGATGTAAATATTGTTAGAGAGTACTGGTCCCACGGGTGGTCGGAATTTTCAATTGGTGGTGACCACGTCGATGGAGTCGGTATTTTGTTTAACACAAAAAATGTAACCATTCAAAGGAAACGAGAAATAATACCAGGCCGACTTCTGGTCTTAGACTGTATAGTACGGAAACAGAAAATGCGGCTTATTAATGTATATACAACCCCGCAGCGATGCGAAAAGATATGTCTTTTTAATAAGTTGAGAGAAGTTTTGTGTGGAGGGCAGTGTATAATTCTGGCCGGTGATTTTAACACTATAACAGATCTTAAAGATAGAATATCAACAACCGGTAGTAACACAGGCCTATATGATAGAGCGAGTAAAGTTTTGAAGGAAACCTGCGAAAGTCTAGACATGAGAGATACTTTTAGGGTGCTGCACCCAGATGCAACTGGCTATACACGTTTTGACTCAAGGGTCAAGACGCGTATAGACAGAATTTATGTGTCAAAAGACATTAATGTGAACACATATAAAACTGAGGCTTGGGTTAATTCCGACCACCTGGCAGTGAGAGCTACTATTAGCTTTCACGCCAGACCCAGAGTAAACAACTGGAAACTAAACATCAATTGCTTAAAAAATATAGAGTTAATACAGAATGTTAAAAATGAGATAAGTAGAGTGAAGGATTTAAGAGTTCTTACTGAATCAAATGTCGAATTATGGGAAGAGATGAAGAGATGCGTAAAAAGGCAACTCATTTTAAAATGTAAATATTTAAATATGGAACGGAATAAAGAGTATAATAAACTAATGCAACTATATGTTGAACTCAAATGTAAAAGTAGCCCACTATCAGAACATGATGAAAAGAAATTAGACGACATTACTAGCACATTACTAACAAAATTATTTTTAATAATGATTATTTTAATGCAGCTAAAGTACAAGCAGGCTTCGATATGGACGAACCAGCAAACATACGAAAAGTTATAGAGAAATATAAAGAGAGACAGGAGTTTAACTGTATAAATGCACTGACAAATAAACATGGTCAAATTGTAAATGATGATAATGGAATAATGGAATTGATTGTGGAACATTTTAAGGAAATGTATTGTGGTGATGGTACTTTGTTGGATGCAGAGGCCTTTTTATCAGAGGTGAAAAAAATAGATGGAGTGCACTTTGACACACTCCTGGGTGATTTCACAAGCGAGGAAGTAAAAAAAGCAATTTCTTTGTTAAACCGAGGGAAGTCTCCCGGCCCGGATGGCCTACCCTCCGAATTTTATCAGGTCTTTGCTAACGAACTTGCTGATATTTTGGCCTCTGCATTTAATGACGGGTGTTTTAAGAAGTCAATGCATGACGGGTTTTATCAGGGTACCATCTCGATGATCTTTAAAAAAGGGGATGAAAAAGATATAAATAATTGGAGACAGATCACACTAACTAATATAGAATATAAGATACTCGCCAAAATCATAATGATAAGACTAAATACAGTATTAAACGAAATAATTGAAAAAGAACAGACATGCGCCATTAAAGGACGTATGATGTGGGACAATTTAAATAGGATCAGAGAGATGATAAACTCACGTCATGAGCCTGGCTTTTTTATTGTTGGCTTTGACCAAAAGAGAGCTTTTGATTTTGTAAATAGAGAATATTTATGGGGTGTTTTAGATAAATATGGGTTTCCACAGGTATTTATAAAAATGGTTAAAATGTTGTATGCAAAATCTCAGGTGGCGGTAAAAGTAAATGGAAGGACGTCTAATTACATTGACATAAAGAAAGGGGTGAAACAGGGCTGAGCGCAGCGCTCTACGTTCTGGCCATCAGCCCATTACTAAATAAAATAAAAAATGATAACCGAATACAAGGAGTTCGGATTAATAGAACGGTAGCCAAGGTGTCCGCATACGCGGACGATGTAACTGCCTTTATAAAATCGCAGAGAGAACTGGATTATGTCAGAGAACACTTCCACCTCTATGAGCAGGTCGCGGGGGCCAAGCTAAATGAGACCAAAACGGAATGTATTTGGATAGGAGAGGAGGATCGGAGGCCGGCCCTGCTCATGGAGGTGAAAGAGGAAATGAAAATACTTGGCATTTTCTTTGCTAATAGGGACTGTGCAAAAAATAATTGGGACAGAAAAGAAATGGAAATACATGCCGAAGTTGAAAAATGGAAAGTTAGGGACACAACTTATAAATCGAGAATAGAGATTGTAAAAACATTTATTTTGTCAAAATTATTGTTCCTGGCCACCATTTTTCCGCCACCTGAGAAATGCATAACAAGAATTAATAGGATGTGTGTACGTTTGATTTGGGGAAACAACCGGGAGGTTGCCAAAAGGATTTTTATGTTTAAAAGTGTCAAAGAGGGAGGCCTTGGCGCAATGGACGTCGGCAGCAAAATAATGATTGCATTCTGTAAAAATGTGGCTAGGGGCATTCTGTGTGGAGCAGCTTGGGTAGGAGACCACAAAACATGGAGAAAACAGAGGGGCAGGGGCAGACTGTCACTGCCATACTATAAACTGGCATATGGGGACTTTACCACAAAACATAGCAATTTAAATATTAACTGGGGAACCCAATCAAATAAAATAATATATAATCTAATAAGTAATAAGATATATGGAGGTATGGTACTTTTTAAACACTGCTCCTTTGAAGAAAGTAAAAACCTAGTAAATAATTTTAACAGTGGCCTCGTCACTGGGAAGATGCAGGACGTTATGTGGTTAACTGCACACGGTAGACTTCCAACTAGAGCAGTAGTTAAATGGAGCTGCTTTGTAACCACAACGGAATGCCCCATGCCAGACTGTGCAGAACTAGAGACAATATGGCACTTACTCGTAGACTGCAAGAGATCAAAAACAATCTGGAGCAAGATGTACGATTTAGGTGTGAAGGTGCCATGCCACAGAGACATTTTGTACGGTATCTTTAACTGCAGAAAAGAAGATTATGATATATTTTGGGTTTGTATTTGTGTGACAATTTTTAGGATCTGGACAACTCGGAGTAGAATGTCAATAGACCATGTAGTAATTGATGCAAACACTGTGTTTAAACATATTAAAACGGAACTTAAAAGGAAAAAAACAATGGATCTTAAGAGATTGCACACGCACCTAAACTGGTCCACCTTGGCACTGTAGCCTGTCTGGACAAGATAATCTTTGTAACGTGTGTATATATATATCTTTTCTGCCTTGTCCTGATGCGAGGACTCCCTCTCTGGACATTTTATATATTTATTAATGTTTGTACTGAGTGTGTTGCTCTGGGGGTCTTGTTGCGTGCCAGCGGATAGTCACACATGGCACCAAAGCATGGTGCTGTCTGCTGGCGGGCGGCGAGACCCTCGGAGCGGCACATACAGGCACGGGCGCTTGGGCTTTAGGGGGCGACGCGGAGAGTACACATCGCATCAACGGATGGTACTGTGACGCTCGCGCTCCCTGGCGCCTAAGTGGCTGTGAACTAAATGTTTTTGATGTATGTATTGATGATGTTTTATGTATTATGATGTATGTAATTTGATGTGATGATTTTATACATTGACAAGCAGCATATATGTTTGTATGGATTTTCAAGTTTCGATATATGTATGACTTGTAACTGTGTGGAAATTTAATAAAATACTTTAAAAAGCGAAAAACTGGAGGGAAGGTCAGGCAGAAGGCCAAGACCCGCTCATCCCGTGCCGGGCTCCAGTTCCCCGTAGGTCGTGTTCACAGGCTGCTGCGTAAAGGCAACTATGCCCAGAGAGTCGGTGCCGGCGCCCCGGTCTATCTGGCGGCTGTCCTCGAGTATCTGACCGCTGAGATCCTGGAGTTGGCTGGAAACGCTGCCCGCGACAACAAGAAGAGTCGTATCATCCCCCGTCACCTCCAGCTGGCCGTCCGCAACGACGAGGAGCTCAACAAACTGCTGGGTGGAGTGACCATCGCTCAGGGCGGTGTGCTGCCCAACATCCAGGCTGTTCTTCTGCCCAAGAAGACCGAGAAAGCCGCAAAGAAATAAATCTACTTAACAAACTCTCACAAAGGCTCTTTTAAGAGCCACCCACTGTTTCTGCATAAGGGTGATTTCCAAAATTCTAAATGCGTACTGTTATAGCTTAATTTTCTATTTATCCAGTCTGTCCACATCTGCAATCATAACGGCACAGCCGGTTATTGCTTAATTTTTTCAGTTGGAATGGGGGAAAAAGTGAAATTAACCCACACTGCTTCCTTGTAGTTAATGCATTATTTTCCCGCTCTAATACACTAGGTCCTAAATGTCTAATGTACATTTATGCTCAATGCTGTTCTTGTAATGCTTGCATATCTAGTAATTATTTCGGCATGTAACCACAATACTTCAATTTATAAGATGTCTGAGCACTGTTATTGCTGAATTTCTTCAGTTGCAATGGACCCACTGCTTCGTTGTAGTTAAGGCATTATTTCCCCGCTCTATTTACATGTCTAATGTACATTTATGCGCCTTATGCTGTTCGTGTAATTCTTGCATGATATCTAGTAATTTTCTTTCAGCGTGTAACCACAATATTTATCTACACATGTCTGAGCACTATGGATTTAGACATTAACTGGTAGTGGTTTAGCCGACATGCATTGTAATGGCCATGTTCATTATATACATATTTGGTTAAACTCTTCTTGGAAAATATGGGTGGTCCTTAAAAGGACCGTTGTGTTTAGAGCAGACAGAACAGTTTACTTGGAGCTGGTGTACTTGGTCACAGCTTTGGTGCCTTCAGACACTGCGTGCTTGGCCAGCTCACCGGGGAGCAGCAGGCGGACGGCGGTCTGAATCTCCCTGGATGAGATGGTGCGGCGCTTGTTGTAGTTAGCCAGTTTGGAGGCTTCACCGGCGATGCGCTCAAAGATGTCGTTGACGAAGGAGTTCATGATGCCCATGGCCTTGGAAGAGACACCGGTATCGGGGTGGACCTGCTTCAAGACCTTGTATATGTAGATGGCGTAGCTTTCCTTCCTGCCCTTTCTGCGCTTCTTGCCGCCCTTCGTGGCGGTCTTGGTGACGGCGCCCTTCTTGGAGCCCTTCTTGGGCGCTGGCTTTGCTGCTTCAGGCATCGTGATTGTATTCAGTAGAATAGTTCAGTTGCAGTGAAGAATGTGTAAGAAGACGCTCTCGTACCACTATTTATACAGAGCCAATGCAAATGAAGCGTGGGACTCCTAGCATATGATTGGCTGATCCTGCCACAAAGAGTCTTTGTTTTCTGTATTATGTTTTCCGCTCGTGTGCTCTATTGTCCCTGTATCATTGTGAGGGGCTAAATATACTAGCCTCTTTATACATTATTAATATGTATGGTAAATGTATAATTTAAAGCCCCTTTTTATCATAATGTGTTTTGTTTTGATTTTGCATTGATCCTCCTTTATGACTGCTGTACTGTGGCGCAGTACCATCCTTTGGTGCGATGTGTACTATCCGCGACACCCCCTAAAGCCCAAATGCCTGCGCCTGTATGTGCTGCTCCGAGGGTCTCGCCACTCGCCAACAAATAGCACCATGCTTTGGTGCCATGTGTGACTATCAGCTGGCATGCAACAAAACCCCCGGTGCCACCCACACTCAATACCAACACTTAAAGGTATAACATGTCCAAGAGGGAGTCCTCACATCAGGATAAGGCAGAATAAGGGCAGAAAAGATATATATATATACGTTACAAAGATTATATTTGTCCAGACAGGCTACAGTGCCAAGGTGGGCCAGTTTAGGTGTGTGTGCAATCTCTTCAGATCCATTGTTTTTTTCCTTTTAAGTTCCGTTTTAATATGTTTAAACACAGTGTTTGCATCAATTACTACGTGGTCTATTGACATTTTACACCGAGTTATCCAGATCCTAAAAATTGTCACACAAATACAAACCCAAAATATATCATAATCTTCTTTTCTGCAGTTAAAATTACCGTACAAAATGTCTCTGTGGCATGGCACCTTCACACCTAAATCGTGCATCTTGCTCCAGATTGCTTTTGATCTCTTGCAGTCTACGTCCTGCATCTTCCCAGTGACGAGGCCACTGTTAATATTATTTACTAGGTTTTTACTTTCTTCAAAGGAGCAGTGTTTAAAAAGTACCATACCTCCATATATCTTATTACTTATTATATTATATATTATTTTATTTGATTGGGTTCCCCAGTTAATATTTAAATTTCTATGTTTTGTGGTAAAGTCCCCATATGCCAGTTTATAGTATGGCAGTGACAGTCTGCCCCTGCCCCTCTGTTTTCTCCATGTTTTGTGGTCTCCTACCCAAGCTGCTCCACACAGAATGCCCCTAGCCACATTTTTACAAAATGCAATCATTATTTTGCTGCCGACGTCCATTGCGCCAAGGCCTCCCTCTTTGACATTTTTAAACATAAAAATCCTTTTGGTAACCTCCCGGTTGTTTCCCCAAATCAAACGTACACACATCCTATTAATTCTTGTTATGCATTTCTCAGGTGGCGGAAAAATGGTGGCCAGGAACGATAATTTTGACAAAATAAATGTTTTTACAATCTCTATTCTCGATTTATAAGTTGTGTCCCTAACTTTCCATTTTTCAACTTCGGCATGTATTTCCATTTCTTTTCTGTCCCAATTTTTTTAGTCCCTATTAGCAAAGAAAATGCCAAGTATTTTCATTTCCTCTTTCACCTCCATGAGCAGGGCCGGCCTCCGATCCTCCTCTCCTATCCAAATACATTCCGTATTGGTCTCATTTAGCTTGGCCCCCGCGACCTGCTCATAGAGGTGGAAGTGTTCTCTGACATAATCCAGTTCTCTCTGCGATTTTATAAAGGCAGTTACATCGTCTTGGCTGCCGTTCTATTAATCCGAACTCCTTGTATTCGGTTATCTTTTTTTTTTTTTTTTTGTAATGGGCTGATGGCCAGAACGTAGAGCGCTGCGCTCAGCGGACAGCCCTGTTTATGTAATTAGACGTCCTTCCATTTACTTTTACCGCCACCTGAGATTTTGCATACAACATTTTAACCATTTTTATAAATACCTGTGGAAACCCATATCTATCTAAAACACCCCATAAATATTCTCTATTTACAAAATCAAAAGCTCTCTTTTGGTCAAAGCCAACAATAAAAAAGCCAGGCTCATGACGTGAGTGTATCATCTCTCTGATCCTATTTAAATTGTCCCACATCATACGTCCTTTAATGGCGCATGTCTGTTCTTTTTCAATTATTTCGTTTAATACTGTATTTAGTCTCATCATTATGATTTTGGCGAGTATCTTATATTCTATATTAGTTAGTGTGATCTGTCTCCAATTATTTACATATTTTTCATCCCCTTTTTTAAAGATCATACCCAGTGAGCAGGCAACGTCTGTGGACGTCTAAATCTAGTTGATATCACGTCCGCCCGTCCAGGCCGTAATCCGAACGTCCATTGGCGACCCGATTTAGTTGATATATGACGTTGGGCAAACACGTCACAACAGGCCTTAATCTGGACGTCCATTGACAACCAGATTTAGTTTACAAAATACGTTGCTGCTATGCCTTAATCTGGACGTCCATTGACGACCAGATTTAGTTGATGAATGACGTTGGGCAAGCAGTCGCGACAGGCCTTAATCTGGACGTCCATTAACGACCAGATTTAGTTGATGAATGACTTTGGGCAAACAGTCGCGACAGGCCTTAATCTGGACGTCCATTGACAACCAGATTTAGTTTACAAAAGACGTTGCTGCTATGCCGTAATATGGACGTCCATTGGCGTCCAGATTTAGTTGATAAATGACGTTGAGCACACACGTCAGGACAGGCCTTAATCTGGACGTCCATTGACAACCAGATTTAGTTTACAAAATACGTTGCTGCTATGCCTTAATCTGGACGTCCATTGACGACCAGATTAAGTTGATGAATGACGTTGGGCAAGCAGTCGCGACAGGCCTTAATCTGGACGTCCATTAACGACCAGATTTAGTTGATGAATGACTTTGGGCAAACAGTCGCGACAGGCCTTAATCTGGACGTCCATTAACGACCAGATTTAGTTGATGAATGACTTTGGGCAAACAGTCGCGACAGGCCTTAATCTGGACGTCCATTGACAACCAGATTTAGTTTACAAAAGACGTTGCTGCTATGCCGTAATATGGACGTCCAAGCAGATTTTGTTCTTAAATGACATTGAGCAAATGTGTCCTGACAGGCCATAATCATGATGTCCATTGACTGACCAGTTATAGATCATAAATTCATAAGTATAGTTTATTCTATTCTGAATTACCATATGTTGATCTGACCTCATCAAACCCTGTACACTTGAAAAATGCTCTATGTACATGTATGGCCAGTACAGAATTCATTCCATATATGTTGATCTGACCCCTCATGCCAAAGTGCCAGCACTCGCCCAGCAGTCTGCAGTCTGCCATCACCCAGGCAGGTGGATGCATGCATGCCTTCTGGCCCTGAGTCAAGGCTTCTTACTGGTATAGAATAATACAAAAATAATAACAAAATAATAACGGGTTTTACTCAAGGTGGCTACTATAGAGCGTAGCAGTCCCTCCCCCATTCATGACGACACCAGGCCCAGGAAATGATTCCCAATGCATTTACCCATAGACATTTAAAAAATGTTTAAATGCTTTTATGAGCACATATCAGAGTATACATGACTATAAAACAATTGTAAAATAATTGTGAAAGAGTCCTGTATTGGACTGGAAACAATTGGATTTGCACAAATAATTCACTTCAAAATGCTTCTCACCACACACTGCACTACACAACGTCTCCCCCTACCTCGACCTCCTAGCCACTTATCCCATCCCATTCCCTCAGGTACAGTGCTGCCGGCCTACTCAGGGTCCCCATGGCCATGCGTTGAACCTGGGGTGACAGGGCCTTCTCTGTGGCTGCCCCCTCCCTCGAATGCACTCCCCAAATGCATCAGAGATGCTCACCCCCTCCCTGCCTTCAAAACTGCCCTGATCGACAAATAAAGTTAATCTCTCCCCCCGGCCCTCCCAACACACTTTGACTTTGGGCAAAAAAAATGCTATATAAATCCCAGGTATTATTATTATTATTAAGTCCTCCCAGTGGCCTTAATTGACTCTCATCAGGGGCCCTTTAGTTGGGAACTGGACAGAGAGACCATGCATATCGACAATTTACTAAAAATGAAATGTTGAATCAATATGTGGGCCCCTCTTTTCTGTATTTATAGGCTACAGCAGTGGTTATACACATATGCACAAATATATACTTGGTTACAGACTGTAAATCCCCAAAAAGTGCTTGACCCACACACATAAAACCCAGACTCTAGGCATGTACACACTCTTTCTTTCCTTTCTTTCTTTCGTTTGCTTGTATGTGTTTATTTATTTAACATCAGATTCATCCGCACGCACGCGCACGCACGCACACGCTGGGGTTGGCTCTGACCGCACCTGTGACAAATCTGATGATTAGTGATTAAGTAGCTGGGCAGCTGTGCGAATTGTAGCCTACGTTCGGAATCGTCTCTGTCCTGTGTCCACATACTCCTGCTGCTCCGCTTCGAAATCATTGAGGTAAGGAATTAAAATCAAACTATTACCCGAAACTTTTATCAAAGTTAGTAGTTTATGAGGATTATTCAATTGTTGTTTTCCTGAAATGGATAACGTAGAGATAATGTGGCCACGCAGCTCCTCCTGCAGCCCTCTTAGCATTGGGGCTATATATGGACCAGAGCTAGCAAGGCTACCCATTCCTCATGTATTTTCCCGATCATTCTTGATGCTAATTGTAATTTCGACCGTTTGAAAAATAATTGCATCTCATATTTTTTGGTAAATTAATGTGAATTAATATGGCGTGTAAACGGGAGGTCCATGACATGACGAGGTCTGAGAACCACTAGCCATGGTTCACATGACGCCCGTGTTTCATTGCTAGAGAACCACGTGCGTGCCTTAAATTCATTGTATTAAGTTATTCAAATGATTTACCTAGTCGTTCTCAACATTTATATTTTACAACTTTTAAGTGAGAGTGGCCTACACGAATGGAACCAAAGCAAATGGACAAATACTAAAACTCCAGCCAGCGTGCCGGCGTGGCAATTGGCTTAATTTTGCCAATCAATGTGCTTATAATTTCTTCAAAATCGTGCCTCTAACAAGCTTTTAAATAACCAGATGGGCCTTCCGTTCCAGAGATTTGCTAAAATGCCTCTTCAGCCATGAAAATAACCTTATTTTATTGTTTTGGGCAGGTTTTGAGAACTATTTTATACAGGGTGGCAGGGCCCTAGCTCTGGTATAATATAGCAGGGCCCATGCAATCAGAAATGATCATTGTAATGCAAATGAAAGATGTACTGTAGCGCTTTCTTCAAATTATCCTTTATAGCTTAATTCCATGTTGTACATGCCATGCCAACAATTCCAAACATCATCATTGTTGGATTATTGATTATTAGAGATTATTATTATTGCAATTTTTATTTTGGTGCAAAATGTGTTCTGGAATCTTAATAAACCAGCTGATTTTATGTTATCTTTCTTTACCCAACAGTCTCATTTCCATCGGTCCTGTCCTGTCCTGCGCTCCCTGCGGCTCCATTAGAATTTGAGTGGAAGGTGCGTGTCACGTGTACTTGTCAATGTTCTTGTTTTATTTAGTGGGATGTAGCTATTGTAATGTGTAATTGTAACAAATGTGAAACAATATATTTGTGTGCAAAATGTGTTTGGAATCTTAACACATTACAGGCAGGAACCACTTTTTGTGACTCTACCCTTCTGGACGGGAACCCCTTTTGGGATTAAGTACATGCAGTATTCAAAAATTACAAAATATCGATGCTGCTATAAATATTTCAGAAGTTTTCTGAAATATTTATAGCAGCATCGAAAAAGTTCAGGATTTAGAAGGCATTTTTAGAATCTGTCTCAGTCCAAAATGGGAACCAGCTGATTTTATGTTCTTTCTTTACCCAACAGTAACATTCCCATCAGTCTGTTTCCTGCTCCCTGCGGCTCCATTCAGTCCATTTCCTGCTTCTGACAGCTCCTTCCTGCTCCTGGCGGCTGTTTCCTGCTCCCTGTGGCTCCATTTGGTCTGTTTCCTGCTCCCTGTGGCTCTGTTTAATCTGTTTCCTGCTCCGTTTGGTCTGTTTCCTGCTCCTGGTGGCTCCTTTCCACTCTTCTAAGGTGAGTGAACTATTGCCACACGTGCCGTTTTGAGCTGTGTGGGGGTGTTGCAACTAAAATGAATATCAAATATCTAAATGCTGAATCAAGCAACTGTAAAACTCACTGGGGTGTTCATATAAGCCTGAGTAGACGTATCATCTACTCAATGACCATTAAAAAAAGGAAATATCCCTTTAACTTTAAAGACTAATTAATTTAGACAGGTTAATATACACGTGCTATGTGGTACATTTTCAACTTTTACACATGTAATGTATTGTAGAAATAATTTTAATCCATTCAGGGCGGGAACCCCTAAGCATTGTTATATTGTTGAAAAATAGCAGATCTACAAGCTCATAGCACGGCACGGAGTGCTGCGCTAGAGGTTGTAGAAAAATCAGACCAGTCTGAAGCGAGTGGTGCAACAGCACCCCTTACTGGTACTCTAGACAGACATAGTAACCTAGTCACATAGTCACACCAGGACAAAGCTGTTCCTTGGAGTGGTTGCACCACTCAAAAAAAATCATGAAAATGTGGTGCAATCTTAACATTAATTCACAGCGAACATTTTAAACTAATCTTTGCTTCTGGGGTGGTCCCTGGAACAACATATTTTCAGATGGGGGTCCACGGCCAAATACAGATAATTCTGTGGTCCTTGACATAAAAAAAGGTTGAGCACCACTGATACCTATGTGACTTATGTCCCTGTGTCCCGATGCCGTCCGGTGCTGTTGCACCACTCACTTCACTCACTTCACTCACTCACTCACTTCACCTCACTTGGTCTGATTCTCAGAACTTTTAGGATTTAGAAGAGTTTTTATTTGTTCGATCAAAATGGGTTAATTTGGGTTTCACAATAGGTTTGGCTGTTGGTGGTGGATTATTTTGTAGTTATTGGATGTTGTTTAGTCTTGTTTGGGTTTGGTTACAGATGGCTTACTTAAGAATGTGGCGAAAGAGGAAAGCAGACATCAATAAGCTCATCCTGTCTGTTAGCGACGATGATGTTGATCCAGTGGCGACCAGTATCGGCCCAGTGGCGACCAGTAGCGGCCCAGTGGCGACCAGTAGCGGCTCAGTGGTGTCAAATGATGACGTTGACCACCCAGAGATGATCCATTCCGATGGTGGTGACAGTTCCGACTCGGAGTTCGACTTTGACACAGACATTGAAATGTCTGACTCTGATGCTGAAACATTGAACAGTGAACCAGATGTAGAAATGCCTAGCCTGGGAGATGATTTGAGAGACTGGTATACTAAACATCACATCACTCAAAGGGCGTTAAATGACTTGTTGCACATTCTTGCAAATCATGGACATGTACTCCCAAAAGATGCTCGTACTTTAGTAAAGACTCCTCAAGCCATTGACAGTGAGTCAAAATGCAGTGGAAAGTATGTGTACTATGGGTTGGAGAGGGGCATTTCCCGTGTACTCAGCCAAAATACTGCTTTTAGACGAGAACATGACACTGTTAGCTTAGATGTAAATGTAGATGGGCTACCCATCTTTAAAAGTAGAAACATCCAATTCTGGCCAATACTAGTGACATTCAACAATTTCCAACCCTTTGTTGTGGCATTATATTGTGGAGATAGTAAAACACAGCCCCTTGAAGATTACCTCAAGGACTTTTTGGAGGAGTTTGTGCATCTAAAACAGAATGGCCTTGTATATCAAGAGAAACAATATGCTGTAAATATCCAAACCTTAGTATGTGATGCTCCAGCAAGAGCATTTTTAAAACGCATAAAAGGTCATACTGGATACCACAGTTGTGAGAGGTGTATATCAAGAGGCCAATATGTTGAGAGGAGAGTAGTATTCAATCAACTGACATCCACATTGCGCACAGATGTTGCTTTTAGTAATTTAGAGTATTCCAACCATCAAATGGAGACCAGTCCTTTAATCACTGCTGGCATTCCCTGTGTTAGTGCCTTTGTGTTAGATTACATGCATATGATTTGTTTGGGTGTTGTGAAGCGCATCTTGGTGTATCTGACCAGAGGCCCAAAAGTATGTAAGCTGTCTGTGAGACAGAAGTCCGAAATCTCACAAAAACTTAACATGCTTAGAGGCCAGATGCCCAGTGAGTTTGTGCGACAGCCCCGTGGTCTTGAGGAGTTGGACAGGTGGAAAGCCACTGAGTTCCGTCAATTTCTTCTGTATACAGGACCCTTAGTACTTAAAAATATTGTGTCCTCACAGCTGTATGATCATTTCCTGACACTGACTGTGGCAGTTTCCATCATGCTTGACTCGGATGACCAAAGAAGAGCTGCCTATCTGGACTATGCCTCTGAACTTGTGAGGCACTTTGTTTCTAGTTGCCCTGTACTGTATGGCAAAACATTCAATGTGTACAATGTCCATGGACTGTTGCATATTCACGAAGATGTCTCTCATTTCAATTGTTCTTTGAATGACATTAGTTGCTTTCCCTTTGAGAACTACTTGCAGCACTTAAAGCGACTAGTAAGGACTGGACGAAACCCATTAGCACAGGTGTCAAAACGTATGTTTGAATTTGAGCATGCACAGAGAAATGCAAAGGTAGATGTAAGGCCAAAAATGTATATTTCTACACGTCGGAGGGACAGTTGCTTCCTGATAGAAGATGGGTTTGCCTTTGTTAAAGAGAGGAGAGGAGATGGGACAGTAGTTTGTCAGGTGGTAAAGCAGAGCCACACTATCGACTTATTTGACAAACCATGCAAGTCAAAACTCTTGAACATAGCATATATAAAGAATAGTGTTGTATTCAAAAGAAGAGAAGTTGATGAAAGAGACCTTATTCGCAAGGTGGCCTGCCTTGATTCCAACAATGGTTCCGTCCTGATTCCTCTGAGACATGGCATCGAACATTGAAGTTACAGGTTGGCATTCATTTGTCTTGCTTGAATGTATGTATTTTCTTCATACATCTAAATGTTTCAATAACTGCCACAAGGCAGTTTGGATGGAAGGTCGTATTGAAATGGAGGGGACCATCCCTGAAATATGGATCAATATGATTGAGAAAACGATAAGGTGGCCAAAGATAAAAGTCAAATTTTGTTATCTCAATCATATTGTGCCTAAAGAAGACTGGGAAACATTTCAACTAAAGAAAGTAAAATTTACATCAGGTAACCTTGTACTTTTCATACAATGGTATTGGAGTAGTCATATATCAAATGTGTCTTGTAAGAACTGGAATTGTCTATTTTCAGAAAGTGCCGAAGAATGTGAAAGGTATTTGGAGACCAGCCATGCAGAGGAAACCAGCCATGCAGAGGAGGAAGAAGTTGAACATAAGAGGAAGAAAAAGACCAAATCGTATGAGGGATTTGTTCAAGGTACGTTCTTTTCATTTAAATCATAAATAACTACAGTATTCTTAATAATGTTAAATGTGTATATTCAGTGATTTCACTTTTTTTTTGTTTTTAATAATCATCATATCCTAATATTCTGGGCGTTAACCCCTTGGTGTTTTAAGGATTATGTTATACTTTACTGTAGCTATTGAACAATAGCCGATCTACAAGCTCATAGCGCGTCACTGAGTGATTGATATATATATATATCCTGGTTCCTCTAAATGGGTTAAAACTGAAATACTATTTATTTATAGGATCTGACCTGTCGGACTCTGATGCGACTCAGGTGGAAAGTGAAGAGAGACATGATCAAGGTAATAATTATTTTGGCATTCATTCCGTTGATGGATAATTAAGTAGTTATCTTATGCTCAGTAACAATTGGTGATCGTCTTGTCATTCTGTATTTAGACTCGGAAATCCCCCCCTTTCCCATCCCACCAATTATGTCAAGCACTCCAACGGTGGCTTCAAAGGATGGTGAGTTGTTACTGAGATTAACATTAACCCTACCTGTTACACCAGAGCGCCCAAACATAATTATGCCCAGTCTGATTTCTGCATACTTACAGTTTAAATAAATACATCAAATTCTTAGCTGTTGGATATTTATTGATGTCTTGAATTACTCTTCAAAACCTGGGCTCATCATTCAGGACAAGCACTGTATTGATCATGACAGGGTTAGATGCCAGATAGTCTTAATTTCTATAACTGCTTTTGTCCCCACATGTACGTCGTAAACGAGCAAACCGGCGAACCAATCGCAGGCATTCTGATTGGCCTGTATGAGATTAAGCATGATGTATGATCGTAATAGTGCCCCTCACTTAACACATGGGTATGATTTTAAATTTTTGCTCAGGTCCACCAAGGTGTCATGGACGGGGCAGGTCAACCAATCGTAAGTATTGTCATTCCCTGAATAGCAATAGGCATGCTTGTCACTAGCACCACAAGTATGACTGACTGTCTCTTGTTTGGATTGATCAGGTTCTCCCAGGATTGGCGGGGACAGAGGAAGTGAAAGGGACAGGGCAACTATTCGTAAGTATTGTCATTCACTGAAGCAATAAACATTCATGTCACTAGCACAAAAGTATGACTATCTCTGGTTTGGATTGAACAGGTTCTCACAGGATTGGCAGTGACAGGTCAACTAATCGTAAGTATTTCCATTCATTGCATATTTACAATTTGGCCATTTAGAAGATGCTCTAATCCAGAGCGATTTACATGAAATAATCATGCAGATCACAGGGCCCTACTAATGACTATCGTTTTCTGGTGTTGATTACTCAGACAGATTCCGTTCCACAGCAGCGGAGAGCAGGCCCATTAGTATTTATTCATTCATGCATTTTCACTGAATGATGCACATTCATAGGCCTACATGTTAATTCAATATCATTAACTTTATTTTTGCTTAGATATTGGATCACAGTCAGCACGTCCACAAATTCCCAAATTCCCAATGCTCCCAGAGAGTAAGTATAAGAATATTTCCGTGTCACACATTACTTATGTTTGATTACTATGCATTCTCCTTGCAACTGGCTTTATTACTCTAATCATCTTCACACACACACACACACACACACACACGGTGCTACTGTCCCACGTGGCATTTGACATGGGGATGTGATAGCATCTATGATAATCTTAACTTTATTCTTTAAATATCACAGGCTTTAGGTTCATTCCTTTTTTGTATAAAGTGTTTAACTGAATCTTCTCAGGTTCTTCTGGGAGTTTCTCCAGTCAGAAATGCGTTGCTCTTCTGAGAGACTTGCACTTATATTTTTCTATTTTTATTTCCAGAGTACCAGAAGGTGGTCCTTGCAAAACTTGTGACGATCCAGGACTCCATAGACAGACTGCAGAGAAATGAGCCATCACACTCTGCAAGCAACATCCACAGACTGGAGTCCTTGGATGAGTTCCAACAAAAAGAGGATGCCTTGAGTGACCCAAACACTTTTGATACATTGGTAAAAACAAAATTCGGTCACTAATGAAGTCCAACCGAGCCAACTGCATTGACCACAAAGCTACTAGCAGGCTGCTGTGTAATGCTCAGCTTAACTGTTAAATCAGAGATTGATATCAGAAGTTGATATTAGAAATCTTAAAGCCTATGTTAATCCGTAGTAGGATAGATAAACACAGCTCTATATGCTATGTTACATTTTAGAGCTATAGATTTGGTGTCATATCTCTTGTCTGACAGTGTGAGCGGAGCCCTACAGTTTGGCAGTACAGCCTTAACAGACAGAACACACGTTCTGTTTCGAATGTGTGAGGCCTGAGACAAACGAGACGCTTATTGAAACATAAACAAATCAGTGTCATAATGGTTACATTTTCCATATTTCTCTAACTAGATCCCTACTTGTGCTCACAGCTCATGCCTGTAGTGGTAATACAAGAAAATGCTTTTATTTTTAGGTTTCTCAACTGTCCAAAGTAGGTGGTAAGGATGTCAAGGACCGCACGTACAAAGCCATGGACAGGTAAAGTAATTATTTACTATTATAATAAAATGTTTAAAGATCTTTTAAGGCATTTAGATTTGGTTCTCTTACAAATTTTTGTTTAGTTCTCCATGTGACTTGAAATAAACTCCCAGTATATGCATGGATGGCAAAAATGATTATTTCTGATGATGATTTGATTTCTCTTGGATTAGGCTCTTCACCAACCACCTGATGTCCAAATTCAATTTGAAGGGGAAGGGGAAGCAGAATAAAATCGCCATCGAGGGGACCAAGATATTTTCAGCAATTCTAGGTAATCCACTTTATTTATAAAGTGCTGTACACAAAATATACTAAAATTCCAAGGGCGAAAACGCATAATAACAGGGCAACATAAAAGTCAGTGCAGTGGAAACGGCAACTCTTAATCTGCATGTTCGAACGCCAGGGAGTAAAAGTGAGTTTTCAGATGTGATTTAAAGACGGGCAAGGTTTGAGAAGCTCTAACATTAGGTGGAAGTTTATTCCACAGTGTGGGTGATATCAGCTTTGATTTAGGGATCTTGAGAAATTACTTATATCAGTCGACCTCAGGGCCCTTGTCGATTCTTTGTGTGCTACAAGTTCCAATATGTAGGCTGGTGCCAACTCATTTGCAGACTTAAAAACAAGCATTACAATCTTGAACTGGATCCTGTAGCGCACAGGGAGCCAGTGTAGGGAGCTGAGACTCAGGGAGATGTGGCCATACTTCTGTGCCCCTGAGAGATGAGCGGCTGGTGCAACCACTCCTACAACCAGGCAGCAATGTCCGTGTACCTGTATCATGTTGTCATGAGCACGAGTATGTGACTTAATAATACCAGTAGGGGGCGCCAGAAACGGAGGGGTATTGCTGTGCTGAGAGAGAGAGAGGGGGGGGGGGGGGGGATTGCACCACTCAGTTCACACAGGTGTGATTTTTGACTAACTAATCGGTTCAGGCAGGCTTTGGTAACGCCAAAGTAAATTGCAATATAGTAGTCAATTTGAAATGAATGTTGATTAGTATTATACTTGATGCAATGTAACTTGATTTATATCTAACTGTAGATGTCAGTGGCAACTGCATTCATTTTTTTACATGTTTTCTTTGTTTTGTTTTTGTAGCGGCAGTCGTCAACTCTGAGCCTACCGCCAAGGAGAGCGATATCCGGCTGGCGGCAGGAGACTACCTGAAACATGCCCCTGGAAGAGTGGGGGGGGGCGGGTACAAAGCAGCGGAAATTGTTTAATTAATGCCCGTTGGAATTTACTTTGGAATACAAATTTGCATTGTCACTTGCCCAAATATATTTCTCAGTAAAACGTTTGAAATTTGAATTATTGTCTTGCCTAATGTCTTATGTTTTTGGTTTTTTTACATTCCATCTCTGTAGACATAGCCAGAACGTCTTTAGTACGTTTTATAATGTCGTCTATTTAACGTCTTGAAAAGACGTCTAGAAACTGTTCTTTCTGGCTCTTCTGGGTACGTCTTCTGAACGTTGGGTAATCACGTCTATATGACGTTATATAATGGCGTCTATATAACGTCCGGAAAAGACGTCTTAAAAACTTTCATTCTGGCTCTTCTGGGTACGTCTTCTGAACGTTGGGGAATCACGTCTATATGACGTTATATAATGGCGTCTATATAACGTCCGGAAAAGACGTCTTAAAAACTTTCATTCTGGCTCTTCTGGGTACGTCTTCTGAACGTTGGGGAATCACGTCTATATGACGTTATATAATGGCGTCTATATAACGTCCGGAAAAGACGTCTTAAAAACTTTCATTCTGGCTCTTCTGGGTACGTCTTCTGAACGTTGGGGAATCACGTCTATATGACGTCATAAAGACTACTTTTTGCTCACTGGGTAGAGATGGTACCCTGATAAAACCCGTCATGCATAGACTTCTTAAAACACCCGTCATTAAATGCAGAGGCCAAAATATCAGCAAGTTCGTTAGCAAAGACCTGATAAAATTCGGAGGGTAGGCCATCCGGGCCGGGAGACTTCCCTCGGTTTAACAAAGAAATTGCTTTTTTTACTTCCTCGCTTGTGAAATCACCCAGGAGTGTGTCAAAGTGCACTCCATCTATTTTTTTCACCTCTGATAAAAAGGCCTCTGCATCCAACAGAGTCCCATCACCACAATACATTTCCTTAAAATGCTCCACAATCAATTCCATTATCATCATTTACAATTTGACCATGTTTATTGGTCAGTGCATTTATAAAGTTAAACTCCTGTCTCTCTTTATATTTCTCTATAACTTTATGTATGTTTGCTGGTTCGTCCATATCAAAGCCTGCTTGTACTTTAGCTGCATTAAAATAATCGTTATTAAAAATCATCAAAGTGCTGGTAATGTCGTCTAATTTATTTTCATCTTGTTCTGTTAGTGAGCTACTTTTACATTTGAGTTCAACATATAGTTGCATTAGTTTATTATACTGTTTATTTCGTTCTAAATTTAAGTATTTACATTTTAAAATGAGTTGCCTTTTTACGCATCTCTTCCCATAATTCGACATTTGATTCAGTAAGAACTCTTAAATCCTTCACTCTACTTATCTCATTTTTAACACTCTGTATTAACTCTAGATTTTTTAAGCAATTGATGTTTAGTTTCCAGTTGTTTACTCTGGGTCTGGCGTGGAAGCTAATAGTAGCTCTCACTGCCAGGTGGTCGGAATTAACCCAAGCCTCAGTTTTATATGTGTTCACATTAATGTCTTTTGACACGTCAAAACACGTATAGCCAGTTGCATCTGGGTGCAGCACCCTAAAAGTAGGCTATCTCTCATTTCTAGACTTTCGCAGGTTTCCTTCAAAACTTTACTCGCTCTATCATATAGGCTTGTGTTACTACCGGTTGTTGATATTCTATCTTTAAGATCTGTTATAGTGTTAAAATCACCGGCCAGAATTATACACTGCCCTCCACACAAAACTTCTCTTAAACTTATTAAAAAGACATATCTTTTCGCATCGCTGCGGAGTTGTATATGTACATTAATAAGCCGCATTTTCTGTTTCCGTACTATACAGTCTAAGACCAGAAGTCGGCCTGGTATTATTTCTCGTTTCCTTTGAATAGTTACATTTTTTGTGTTAAACAAAATATACCGACTCCATCAACGTGGTCACCACCAATTGAAAATTCCGACCACCCGTGGGACCAGTACTCTCTAACAGTATTTACATCAGCCAGTGTTTTTAGCCGCAATTCTTGTGCAAAAATAATATCAGCTCAAATATTTTTAATTATATTAAGTTTCTCCTGTCTAGTACTTTCTTGCTGTATTCCCCTTACATTGATTGTGGCAATATTAAACATCATTATGGCGAGTAGTGGGCCTACATATTTCATCATCAGGTTTTAAAGGGCTTTTTCGATCCCTGGCTTTTGGATTTTTTCCTATTCTTAATATGTGATTCAGGAGACTGTCTGTCTCTCTTGCCTTGTAAGGGAGGGAAGTTCTCTGTGGACACCAATAAGGTGGATACAGGACCCCGCTCCTCGGACTGTGATCCGCACAAAATGTCAATCGCATCTTCGAGAGCTGTTTGACCTTCGTTAGTCTCGAATGTTGTTGGCACAGCAGCCGCTGCGTCCGTCTGCGGTGTCGATGCTTCCTCCGCTGGGGCTGCGCTCGGTGGCTTTTTCCTCGGCGTTGCTGAGGGCTTGCTCGCTGGCTTTTTCTGCCCACTGGTGGTGGCCTTCGTGCGCTGTTGCTGCCTTTCAGGTGCCGGTTCTTTGTCCGCTGGTCTCTTCCTCTCCTCCTCGGGTGCTGCTGGAACTGAGATCTGCTGGCAGTGGCTGCTGTCCGCGGGCGGAGTCTCCTCTTCTGGTCTCCGCCTCCCCTCGGGTGGTGCTGGAGCTGCCGTCGGTTGGCTGTCAGGTGACGTCAGCTGGCTGTCAGCTGACGGGGTGTCCTGTGTCTGCTGGCTGACGTGGCTGTCTGTTGGCGTCTCTCCTGCTGCTGCTGCTGCTTCGGGCTCCGGGGTTGTATCCGCAGCTTGCTGCTGCCTCCGCTTTGCTCTGTTGCTGTACGACTGTGGGCAGGTGAAGAAAGTGTGCCCCACTTCACTGCTCAGGCTACAGACTCCGGCACTAGTACACTCCTTCCCCTTGTGTCCAGTCATACCACATTTCCAGCACTTCACAATGTCACATTCCTTCACCTGGTGAAATCTGGACTGGCAGATATAGCATCTCTGTATCTGGCCTGCATAGGTGATTTTCCCATTGTATGGCCCCAGGGAAATGGAGTTAGGGAGGTCTACTGGTCGCCCGTCACTGCCTGGTTTATGCAGCTATAAAGGAGTATATTTCACTCACTTCCATCCACCTCGTTCTGAGCAGATACTGTCCGACCACGCTTCTGCTCGGAGGCTCTCCATGTCCGATAAAGCGGATCCGAGCCCAGTGCCGCCCTGTCCGGTCTCCGGGCTCGGACCGGGGTTCATCCCCCGCAGGGGGCATTTCCCCTATATTCGTGCTTTCTGTTCACCTTTTTTTTTTTTTTTTTTTTGGGTGTCAGATATGAGAGGAATTAGTTTAAAGGTACCGCAGACACCACCGGTGTTTTTTTTTTTATGATGATTTTTTTTATTATTATTTACTATAGTCCTAATAAACCACAGGAAATTAAATCTGGCCACAGAATTGGCCAAACTGAATGTGAAGGAGGCCTACTGGGGGAAGCCATACTGTGTGTCATGTTTGTTACATTCTATAGAGGGTATGTGCATGCATAAAGTGAATGGCAGATCGAGTGGCAAAGTGAATTTAATGTTGTTTAAAGTAATTTAATGCAATCAAATAAGACTTTTCTGTTTGGATGTATGGGCTGTCAAGTCCAGAAAGTAGTTTTTGCCACTCAGTAGGCATTCCCGCATAACTTCCAGGTATGATGATGATGTCACGCGCATACCCTGTGATTTATTTTTTAATCGCCATCAAATTTTGTAAAAAAATACATATTTAGCCCCATGCTTGAATGCCCCTGCCCCCCTGTCAAAAAGAGCTAAAATCCCCTAAAATGAAAGTAATTAATACTCACCTTTTAATTTCTCTAATAACTTAAACCATGAACCTTAAAGTTGCCCTTTAAGTGAAAGAAAAAAGGCCAGACAGTACTAAATATATCAGTCATACTTTGGTTGTATGGGTACCTAACCAAATGTTCAAGACGACATCTTGAAGAAAATGTTCTCTGTAATATGTCATACAGAAGTAGTGGAAATTGTCTGAACAAAATTAAAACGACACCCTAAAACTGGATGGATATTGTTCTAGAAATTCTTTAGACAGAGCTAGACTGGGCTACATTCTTGCCCTAGATAAAAAGCCTCTGTTAAAACAGCTTTGAATTGCTCCGAGGAGCTCACGTGTTTTACCGGAAGCGTAATGGTCCTGCGGCACATGCACTCACAACTGGGAAACAGACAGTGTGCTCCTTAAACTCTGTAGCGCAGTCGTGGTTGAAGTCGATAACTACCCCAAAATCCTTCTCTGAGGGAAGTAGTGGGATGTGACCTTGCCCTGTGATCCACTGAAGAAGCCTTGCAGGTGTGATGGGACTTGGTTCTTCCATGTCATCTGCCTGCCCCTGATCTTTAGCTATAGAGCAGTGTTATGACAGTTTAATGTCCTTTTACATACTTTATTACAAACAAAACAGCTCACACCCTGCCTGACTGGGTTGAGATTTTAACATTCAGGAAGAGAACCTCTTTTGGTGTTTTTAGCATTATGTTATACTTTTGCTATTGAAACATAGCAGATCTACAAGCTCATAGCACTGGACTACTAGCTTGTAGATCTGCTATTTTTCTTTAATCGTGAAGATGTGGCACAAACTTTGAATCTATTCTTTCAGAGTAGTGATGGGAGATTAATCGGCAAACACATCGGTATCGGCTGATTTTAGTCGTTTATAGATGCATCGGTTCGATTAATTAATCGGCCGGATTAATCAGAATCATTTATTTGTCATTTTCCTATGTACTTGCATACAAAAGAACATGACATATCGTTTCCCCTCAGTTATTGGCAGTGCAACATAAAACATAGAGCCTATTTAAAACACAAGCTAAAAACTAAAACATTTAAAAAGAGCCCCAGTATGTATGATGACGTGCAATTCATATGGAAAAGTTAAGAGTTACCAACACCACGCACAACCTATAAATAAGTAAAGTGGCATGGTGCTATCCTTAAAAACAAAACGTTACCAGCACTGTTTTTTTAAAGTGCTATTGTGCATCCAAAGTGCATTTTTTTGTCCAATTCAGTCCAACGCTTCATTCAGTTTTGCCGGGGGAGGGGGCGCAGCTCGTTTACGAGCCGGGGGAGGGGGGGTAGGGGGCGCAGTTCGTTTAAGAGCCTCACTGCACTTGGGAAAAAACTGTTTTTCATCCTAGTTGTCCTTGCCCTAATACTCCTGTACCTTTTCCCTGAGGGTAGGAGCATAAACAGGCCGTGGGACGGATGATGAGGGTCCCAATTGATGCTGGTGGCTCTTTATAGAGCTCCAACAAGGGGGGAACAGAGGCACCAATGATCCTTCCAGCTGTCTCCACCACCCGATTCAGCTGGTGTTGTTCCTGTGCCTTGAGGCTGCCGAACCAAGAGGTGAAGCTGTAGGTCAGGATTGACTCTATGGTGCCCCTGTATAAGGTGGTGAGGAGGGGAATGGGAAGGCCCGCCTTCCTGAGCCTCCGGAGGGGGTAAAGTCTCTGCTGAGCCTTCTTGATGATGGCTGTGGTGTTGATCGTGGAGGTCAGATCTTCTGCCAAATGCACCCCCAGGAATTTGATACTATTAACCCTTTCCACATGGGCACCACCGATGGTCAGTGGTGTATGGTGGCAGCTGCTGGCTCTCCTCCTAAAACCAACCACCATCTCCTTTGTTTTGTCCACATTCAGAAAGAGGTTATGCGAACTGCACCACTCTGTAAGCAGATCCACCTCCTTCCTATAGTCAGTCTTTCTTTACAGATAAACAAGTCCAAAGTAACAGCTTGAACATATCTACAAGCTCACAATATTAAATATAAGGTATTTAAGTTAAATCTGACTTGCCTAAGCAGTGCAGACTTTGCAGCCAAATATATAATCTCAATGTGGGGGTCCTTGACATGCAGAAAATGTTTGAGAACCACTGTTATTGAATAAAAAATAATCTTATTGAACTGGGGACCCCCAACATAACCTGCCATCAAGGAGTGTTGTGCGGGAGGAGGAGGACGAAGGCTCTACATCCTCCCGGTGGGGGCTCCTCACTGTTGTTGATTTTGACAGCAAATTTTCATTTAGTTTTAACTTTTAATCATAGTCTTTTGAGTAAACATGTATTAAGTTTTAGTCATATTTTGATCATCTGAAATGTTTTAGTCTTAGTCTAGTTTTAGTTTACTAAATAGTGTAAGATTTTAGTCGACTATAATGTATTTTGGTTTCGTAATGGCTGATTGTACATTTGGTTGCATGCTGAAAATAGCAGATCTACAATCTCACAACGCCTCACAGTGCGACACGTTGTGAGATTGTAGATCGGCAGAGCACAACCAAACATAAAATGCCTTGTCTTTTAGTTCTACTGGATATATTTAGTCCTTGTTTTAGTCATGATAGCTTAATTAGTTTTAATTTTGTTTGTATGTTATTTTTGTCAACGAACATTTTTCATCATAGTTTTTGTCAACGAAATCAACACTATCCTCACACACACACACACACACACACACACACACACACACACACACACACACACACACACACACACGCACACACACACACACATGCACACATGCACACATGCACACACACAAACAGTTGTGTAAGTCAAAAATCACACCCGTGTGAAGTGAGGCGCGCTCACTTCACATGTGTTGATTAGGTGATGTAATGGTGATGTAAAACAAAAGGTGCAAACACAAACATTAAACACCGTTAACAATAAAGAGACAATATGACGTAAATGACACATTATGGTGTAAATGTTCCCTTCATTGTCAATGCGTTTACAAAACAAACATTGAACTAAAGCCTAACATTGTGTGTCCCTTTAACTAGAACATAAGAGGATCGGCTCATTAACCCATTTTGGGCGGGAACCCCTTTTAACAATAATAATAATTAATTGCATTTTTATAGCGCTTTTCCAAGTGCTCAAATCGCTTTACAATGGTTCATTCATTTATACATTGGGAGGTGAAGCGGTAAACAGTCGACGCCAGCGTCCTCACTTCCCACATTCACACACCAATGGTGGCGAGCTCACACCGACCGACTCATTGGACGCAATGCAGGGTTCAGTGTCTTGCCCAAGGACACTTCGACATGTGGACAGGAGGAGGAGCCGGGATTCGAACCGCCGACCCAGGGATCATTGGACGACCTGCTTGTACCTCCTGAGCCACAGCCGCCATTTTGGTGTTTCAAGCATTATGTTATGCTTTACGCCAGGAATGGGTTATGTAGTGTCATGGCAACAGTGTCATGGCAACGGTATATAGGCACCCGAGTCCCAGGGGACCGGATCTATCGGGTACCGTCATTTCCTCCTGTATCTGTTTGTTTACCATTAAACGTTCGCTACCGTTTCCTCCCGTGTCTGTGGCTCCTTTGGATATATCCCTGTGCCTAAACTGGCGTGGTGGCAGCGGCGATCGGACTTACGTCTCGCACATAAAGAGGATCGTATACCAAGCAAAGGAGAAGCGTCTGACTGCAGGGCAGGATTGATCGATCAAGAAGTCTCTGCGAGGGCGGGGGCATTGACCAGGAAGTAGTTATGTCCGCATGCCATGTCCTTATTATAAGCGACTTGTATTATTATCGTTATTTGTATTATTATTAATATTATTATTAATTTAATATGCTGCTATGCTTCTAGCTCTGCTATTTTCAAACAGTTGATGAACATTAGATTTAAATGAGCTAATCTGTTGCAATTTGTTGAGTGGCTTCTTTTCAACATTTCTGTTGCAAAATCTGGCACCACTTACACTATTGGGTTACTTATATTACAGCCCGTTTGCTGCAGTTCTTTCCACTTTCCAGACTCTTCTCGTTCTTCCTCCGCAAGGTACGTAAACCAGCAAGACAATATTAATATTATAAGTATAACTTAATATAAATGTAAACGTTCTGCAGTGCAAACTATAGCCTTATGAACAGGAGTTAATGAGTTTGTTTTTCTTTTCTTTCTTGCCTGCTCGAGTAGCTTAGCCTCTTAGCTAAATACCGGACAGATACAAAGGATACACCGGTAGCTAACACTCGAGTAATAACACAACAAGCAATATTCCGATTCTAACTTATGAAGCTAAACTACCATTAATGCACCTAGCGTTAGGAGTTAAACGGGTTCGTTTTCCCCCTTATATTCTGTTTTTGTAACATGCACTTGCATTATTTTGTTAGCTGTTATGTTCCATGAAATTAGTTAATGACACAGGAAAACTCTTCACATAGAGCATGTCTGACATAAATATGAAATAATTTCTTAAACATGTAGCCAAAGTGTTAGGTTATTCATTAGCAGCAGCTAGCATGGCTGCATACAACATACATCCCTGCTTCTGGTGACATATTATTTTAATTTGTGAGGTCTGTTAAATGATGGATCATTTTTATTAGTTTAATACTTAAAAAAAAGATTACTGTTATTGTTACAGCATAGGCAAATTGACAGATCTATGGCCTTTATGCCTGTCTACAGATGTAGATTATCTGCTCTGCAAATTCAGTGTAATTGTTAAAATTGTCTTGTTTATTTTTATTAACAGATGCATCGTTCCATATTGACCACCAATGAGTCTGTACAGCTCAAACAATGTACAACCTGCTGTACACTGTACCACTGCTCATATTAAAACTGCAATCGCTTTTGAAGGTATGTATAAGCTTGTTTTTTTATTTTTAGGATGTATGTCTGGATGTACTGTAGAGAGGAGGCATTTTCATTATCTTTCAAATTGACATTGGGACTTATTCAGACTGTTGGCCTTGGCCAGGCAGGGTGTGTTATTCATGCACTCATTTCACCCAGGTTCCATCTCTGCAACGCATGCAATTTGTGTGTTCAGTCAGTGAGTCAGTCTAGTGACTGCCAGTGGTCTATGAAGGATGGATTTCCCCTTAAGTACATTTGAAATGTAAGAATGAGTTGGTGCTGTGTGTGTATATTATATACTGTATATTAATTTGTCATATTGTATGTCTCCCCTCCCTCTAGATCTGCGCATCATTAGATGCTGTCTTAACTGCAGATCAGACACATCTCAGGCACACTATCATTGTCCCTGCGGTGTAAGAACACCCTTTTAAGGGCTGATGCGATGAGAAAACACCTGCCGAAGTGCAAACTCTATTCAGGTCAGCTGTCCAGCCCTCCTCAGTCTGCCAGCCCTGCGATGCACAGTGGTCAGTCTGCCAGCCCCGCGATGCACAGTGTTCAGGCGCCCAGCCCTTCTGAGCCCTCTACCCATTCCAGATGCCCGTACTGCTCTGCTTGGCTGCGGAGTGCATCCAAGCAAATGTACACAATGTTAAGGATGTTTACTTTGTAAAATGCTTTATCTGGGCTGAATTTGTTCTTTTGCCCACCTCTGGTGTATTATCAAACATTTGCAATGCGACTGTGTGGTAAACCCTTAATATAAACATAGATAACGTGGTTGTAATTGATACACATTCATTTGATTACAAAGTTGTATTCTTTAAGCAATAAAGAAAAGGATAAAAGGTTTTCACTATGTTGTGGCTCTATTGTTGTTTCCAAACACATGCAGTGTTGCAGGCTTTCTGCTTGTTTTATTGAATTGCCACTTCTCCCAGGTCCATGTACTGCTCTGGAAGTCCATGTTGGTACCTCCCAGGTGGGTGGATGCTGCTATGACACGTGTAATATGATACCATGAACTATGATAAGTGTAATAGTATAGTGTAGTGTAACGGTGTAGTAAGTGTTTATGAAGATGTAGAAACCATTTAGACGTTACTTTGAATCACAAAATATGTATTGTATACAGAGTTTCCATAATTGTGCCCACAGATTAAAGCACTGTCACACTATTCATTGGTTTATACAAGTGTTATAGTCTGACATCCAGGAGTGATCAAATGTGATAGCAGTTGCCAGTTTCAGAAGAGAAGCAGAGTGAGTATACATACTGTTTTGGGGTAATAGTCTGAATATGCAAAACCACAATACCACAGTGTCGTAGGGTTAGTGGGTAATATTTATAAATTATGGATAATTAGTATGGACTTATTTGGCTCAACTGCTGTCATACCTCACATGGTAGTGATATTGTTGGAGCGCAGAGTGAAGGTGACTGCATATCTTTTACACCTACTGCAGCAAGTGTAGGCTATATGTTACTACTCCTTAGTCCTTACTAAGTTACTACTATGACCAAACAACCTATTTATTATCCATCCAGATTGTTGAATTACTGTGGAACAAACTATTGAAGAGACTTTATTGATATTGCCTCCTAAGAAACCAGGTGGGACCACAAAAGGGTTGCTCAACCTTATGCCTGGAGTGCTCTCCAGTGAATGTCCAGCAGTCTGTGATTAGGCTCTCTATATATTATAAAAGTCACTACAATATATATATATAGATTGATTAACATGCAGTTTGCAGAATTACAGTACATTTCAAGTACAACTCAATACAAAAACTGTTAACAGTGAGTGGACGACACCATAAAGCAGGGGTTACCAAACTTTTTTGGACCAGGTACCCCTTTTGGGTAGGCACTCGGGGGGACGCTGGGGAGGCACTGGGCAGACACTGGGGAGGCACTGGGGAGACACTGGCGAGGCACTGGGCAGACACTGGGGAGGCACTGGGGAGACACTGCGGGGAGGTACTCAGGGGGACACTGAGGAGGCACTCAGGGTCACACTGGGACAGTGGTGAGGCAGTAGGCACTCAGGGGACACTGGGGAGGTACTGGGGAGCCACTGGGCAGACACTGGGGAGGCACCATGGCGGACACTGGGGAGGCACTGGGCAGACACACACACACACACACACACATGATTTTTTTTTTTTTTGTCAGCTTGGGTAGCCTACCCCCTGGCTATGCGTCGCATACCCCTAGCCCGCGGACCCCACTTTGGGAACTGCTGCCATAAGCATTACACTTGTTTACAATAGGGCCCACGATTCCTCCCGTCCAAAACGGCCCAGAGACGGCCGAGATACGCCGGGGACCCCCGCGGACCCCCGCGGACCCCCACCCGGGCACGAGACCCACGGGGCCGAGTCCCTGAGGGCGGCCCGGTCGCAACGAGATTCCCCCCGTTCAAAACGGACCAGAGACGGCCGAGATACGCCGGGGACCCCCGCGGACCCCCGCGGACCCCCACCCGGGCACGAGACCCACGGGGCCGAGTCCCTGAGGGCGGCCCGGTCGCAAAGAGATTCCCCCAGTTCAAAACGGACCAGAGACGGCAGTGATACGCCGGGGACCCCCGCGGACCCCCGCGGACCCCCACTTGGGCACGAGACCCACGGGGCCGAGTCCCTGAGTGAGGAGGGAACAAGGGAACGCCCTTTTCTGTTTCCGTTTATCTGTTTCCGTTTCCGTTTTTGTGTTTCCTCTACTCTGGTTGATGTTGACTAACCCCGCCCCGTTGACTAACCCCGCCCTCGCAGAGACTTCTTGATCGATCAATCCTGCCCTGCAGTCAGACACTCTTGGAGCAAAGAGACAGCCGCACTGTGGATATACTTCTACCGTCGGAACGCGAGAGGATCATTATGGCGACGTCACACAGAGCGCCTAAACAATGGTGCTTGACAAAGATAGAGAACGTGAACTCGTTTGAAAACTGGCGACAGAATCTCCTGTATACGCTGTTACTTGACAGCGAGTTCGCTCCGTTCCTTGTTGACGGCGCAGTGTGGGAGAAAAAGACTAGAGCGTCACCACACAGAGGCTTCACTGACGACGAGGATGACGTCCTTGAAACAACATATTTTGAGACGGGGGGTCGGTGGCCAAATACAGATAATTCTGGGGGTCCTTGACAAGAAATATTTTGAGAACCGCTGACACAGAAACATGGGTTTTTCAGAAAACTACAAGCTCGTAGCACGCCACTCGGTGGCACGCTACAAGCTTGTAGATCTGCTATTTTTCAATAGCTAAAGTATATAAACATTAAAACATAATGCTTGAAACACCAAAAGGGGTTCCCGTTCAGAATGGGTCTCCTTTAACAAATCACATCTCAATGTTTTTTTTCAAGAATCATCCAATCTAACTCAATGCAATCCCCATAGAAGACATCTTAACAAATACTTTTATACTTCGTATGCCATCATATTTATGGCAATAAAACAAAGTGAACCACGTTTTTAACTTCACCAAGAGTTCACCAAGTTAAACTGTTACTAAACTGTTGAAAGTTAAACTGAACTGAAGCAACATAAAAAGATAAATGACAAATATAAATAAACAAATTCAATTATGTGTACCCTTTCGTTTCAATGCTGTCGTTACCTTGTACAACCACTAGAGGGTAGTGTCATGCCATACGTTGGCGTGCGTTCAACTTGCGGCCATGGACCAAAAGCTTTCTCTCTGGGGGTGTGACGATATTGGCAAATCAGCAAGCGTTGTTGCCAACAACTAAGCGACCAATGGCGTGTTAACGTGCAGCTCATGTGGTTCATTTGGCTCATGTGGCTACACACACGACTTTTATCATCACTTCTACAACAGCTACAGTCTACTGTTGTTTAAGGTAAGAAACTATAATGATTATTACATTGATACTAAACCTACTGCAGCAGCAACAACAACAACAACAGCAGTGGTTCCCAAAATGTTCATGTCAAGGACGCCCAAAATGATTCTAATTTATAGCCCGCGGACCCCCATTTATAAATGCCGATAGCCCCGCAAGCAGAACCCGATTCCCGAATGTAGTAAAGTTTCTGACACTTTGATTAATTTCATAAAAGCTTTATGTAGGGTTCCGAGAGGGGCTAAAATGCCGAGGACCCCCGTGAGAGAATATTTTTGTACGGCAGTGCATCCGGAAAGTATTCACACTCCTTCACTTTTACCACATTTTGTTTTGTTACAGCCTAATTTCAAAGGGGAGTAAGGCTCTAATTGCCTCCAAATGTGCCTCAATTTAGCACTAAGTCAAGAGTGTGAATACTTATGTAGGCTACATGTGTTTTTCCAGTTTCTTATTTTTTATAAATTAACAAAATATTCGAAAAAACATTTTTCACTTCATCATTATGGGGTATTGTGTGTAGATTTATGAGGAAAAAAACGAATTTAATCCCTTTTGAAATGAGGCTGTAACAAAACAAAATGTGTGAGAGAGAGAGAGAGAGAGAGAGAGAGAGGTGGAAGAAAAGAAAGGAGGAAAGCACCAGCCAGAGAGCACCACCACCACCATGAAATATCTGTGTGACGCAGTGTTGACAAACGTGCTTCTGTTTAACAGTTAACAGTCTCTGTATTGAGTTTGTGCTTGAAATGTAGCCTACTGTAATTCTACAAACTGTTAATAAATATTTCAATCAATCAATCAAAAAGTTTAAGTCCCCCTTGCAATGCACTCCCTTCCCAGACCCCTTGTACTGCAGTGGAGTAACTGCCTTCCATTCCATTTCACAAAAGTTTTGCTCGTGTCGTACGTTACGTTCCAGTCCAAAAAAAGCGATTGAGAAACCTGTGCAATTTCATCCAGACCAAAAGCAATGCCCCCGTTAATTTAGCATCGCATTGTAAACAGCTGTGCCTCGTTATAGCCACACAAGTTTCTAATTTGCGGTCACAGACTTTTCAGTTGTGTGGATTTAACTGTAACAGAAAGTTCTATCCAGACCATCTCCCAGTCACGGAGCTCGGACTGACACAGACACATAGACGCGACGACGACGCGCAGCATATCCAGCTAGAAGCCAGAAGTGTTGCCAGTATAACTCTATGGCAGAAACAAGCAACCTAGGTATATACAAAATAAGCCAAAAAGAAGCAACACTGGTCGTTTCTGGCCAGTGTTGCCACATCTGTTTATAAGCGATTTTGGGATTACTTTTGTAGATTGAAAAAATATTGGGAATCCTTTGCTCTTGGCATGAAAATGTTTGAGAACCACTGCTCTAAAATAATATTAGACAAAGTTTGAGCCACAAACACATTGCTCTCTCTCTTGTCCTTTTGCATAAATTAAATAGGCCTATTCATGATTCTGCTTATAGAGAAGTAGCCTACGGTATGTTAGTTTGTTTTATGGAAACAGTTGTTTGTGTTGAAAGTGCTAATTGCACAGAATTATTAAAAAGAGAGAAAATGGGCAAGCCATAAAATAATGCACATTGCACTCGTCTTTTCATACGTCATGTGGAAATAAGGTAAATAATAAAGTAACATTAATGTTGTCATTTTAGCAACCGGCCCCTGGCCCCATGCCATTTTCATAATGTGGCCCACATGTTCAGCTATTTGAGTATTCCTGGTTTACTGTGTCAGAAAAGGACACCAAACTCGCAGTTTGCAAGGTGTGAATTCACAACGCTGTGATCGGTATCGGCAATATCGGTATCGGCAGGTACTGCGTCCGGTGATCGGTGATCGGCCCCAAAAAACCTGATCGGAGCATCTCTATAGACTAGTACTGTTGTTGCTACTTTGAATCGGCCTCATTAAGGCTCATTCATAGTCTAGGTTTTCGGTGGTGAGGTGACCACCGAACTACAACATGACGTCACTGAGCCGCGGTGAAGAGAAAACCACCACCACCGCCCCTCAGCCCTTCTCTCTGTTTTTACTCACCACCTCTCAACGTTATTTCAGCTCTGGTGGTCAGCTCACCACCGAAAATCCAGACTATGAATGAGCCTTTAGTGTCGAAGTGTCCTTGAGCAAAGACACTTAACCCCTTAAATTGCTCCTGATGTGCTGGTCGGTGCCTTGCATGGTTTCCGTCGCCATCGGTGTATAAATGTGTGTGTGAATGGGTGAACGTAATGCACAATCTATGTAAAGCACCTTGGATGAAGGTGCTATATAAATGCACCATTTACCATTTCTATATAAAATGCACCATTTCCTTTGTTTTCTGCTACTCCGGGTGTTTGCAGCCTTCCAGAGAGACCGCGGACGGAAATGGCGTCTCCTTTCACTCGCCTGGAAGAGGAGCTCACCTGCCCTGTGTGCTGCGACGTCTTCAAGGTTTCCTGACATTAACCCATTTTAGGCGGGAACGCCTTTTGGTGTTAGCATTATGTTATGCTTTAGCTATTGAAAAATAGCAGATCTACAAGCTCATAGCACGCCACCGAGTGGTGCGCTACGAGCTTGTAGGTCTGCTATTTTTGAAAAATCGAAGAACGACTGACATAGAAACATAGCTTTTTCAGAAAACTGTCCGGATGTAGAAGACATTTTTAGAATCTGATCTCAGGTCAGAATGAAAACTGTCAGGATGTAGAAGACATTTATAGAATCTGATCTCAGGTCAGAATGAAAACTGTCAGGATGTAGAAGACACTTTTTAGAATCTGATCTCGGGTCAGAATGAAAACTGTCAGGATGTATACAAGACATTTATAGAATCTGATCTCAGGTCAGAATAAAAACTGTCAGGATGTAGAAGACATTTTTAGAATCTGATCTCAGGTCAGAATGGGTTAAGTTTAATTTATGTTTTATTTTAATTCTCTTATATGTTTTATGACCTCAATTATTACACTCACACAACCGTACACTTTGAACATTCAGTGGACTTTCTGCGGTCTCGCGTTTTTCTCGGTGTGTTCTAAAGCTTTTTGAGCTGCAGTGAAAACAGGCCTCAGCAGTGACATCTGCTGGCAAATCACCATTGTCATATATGGGATATTCTTTAGACTCTTAACCCATTTTGGACGGGAACACCTGTTGGTGCTTTAAGCATTATGTTATACTTTAGCTATTGCAAAATAGCAGATCTACAAGCGCATAGTGCGGCACCGAGTGGCGCGCCACGAGCTTGTAGATCTGCTATTTTGGAAAAATCATGGAAATGTGGCGCAAATCTTTGAATATATCGTATTCTTTCAGGGTGAACGTTTTTAACGAAACTCTTTGCTGGAACATCATATTTTCAGATGGTGGTCAGCGGGCCAATTTAATATATCTTTGGGGGTCTATGAACGACACAGAAAACTGTCAGGATTTAGAAGACATTTGTAGAATCGTCCTCAGGTCTAAATGGGTTAAACAAGGACTGAGTTGAGCCAGAAAACTCCAGACCACAGAAAATCTTCTGAATGTTAAAAAGTTCACGTTTTCTTTTTTGGGTTCAATTAAGCTCGGAAAACATGAATAAAATAAGAGAAATTACAAAAAAAAAGCTTGTAGGTCTGCTATTTTTTTATAAAATCGAAGAACCACTGACATAGAAACATGGCTTTTTCAGAAAACTGTCAGGATGCAGAAGACATTTTTTAGAATCTGATCTCAGGTCAAAATGGAAAACTGTCAAGATGTAGAAGACATTTTTAGAATCTGATCTCAGGTCAAAATGGCTTAATGTCTCAATCCTTCTCAAGGACCCCGTGGTGCTGACCTGCAGCCACAGCTTCTGCAGAGGTTGTCTGCAGGAGTGGTGGACGGAGAGACCCGTGCAGGAGTGTCCCGTGTGCAAGAAGAAGACCAAGAAGTCCTCCGCTAAACACCCGCCGCCCACCAACCTGGTGCTGAAGAACCTGTGCGAGAAGTACCTGGAGGAGAAACGCCAGAGTGCGGCGGCTGCAGCGGCCGCAGCGGCCTCGGAGGAGCTCGACCTCTGCGCCGCGCACAGGGAGAAGCTCCGCCTCTTCTGCCGAGACGACGAGCGTCTGGCGTGTCTCGTGTGCCGGGACTCCGACAGGCACGCCGGGCACAAGTTCTCGCCCGTGGACGAGGCATCGGGCCGCCTCAGGGAGACGGCGCGGGAGTCGCTGAAGCCGCTGAGGGAGAAGCTGGAGGTCTGCCGGAGGGCGAAGGCGATATGCGACCGGACGGGAGATCACATCCCGCTCCAGGCGCAGAGCGCGGAGACGCGGATCAAGGCGCAGTTCGAGGAGTTCCGGCGGTTCCTGAAGGACGAAGAGTGGGCCAGGATCTCCGCCCTGCGGCGGGAGGAGGCGGCCAAGAGCCGGACGGTGGCGGAGAGGGTGGCGGAGCTGGACGGGGAGGCGGCGTCCCTCTCGGACGCCATCGGCGCCGTGGAGGACCAGCTGAGGGCCGAGGACCACGTCTCCTTCCTGCAGAACTACAGGACCATGATGGAGCGGGTCCAGCTCACCCTGCAGGTATCTAATAATATGGGCCCGTCACTATTTACTACACTAGCCCTTACCCGTTGTGAGACGGGCGCAGTACCCCCCCCCCCCCACTGCTCACTAATAAATTAATTATTAATCATTAACGTGTCAAATGACAGACAGACAGACAGACACACAGACACACAGAAACACACACAGAAACACAGACAGACATTGACTGAATTATAGTATGATTATCTTTAAATACTTTTAACTATTATAACCGTCAATAGTTTCCATGTTGGAAAAATATCCATACGTTTTCAAAAATAGCAGATCTACAACCTTACAACACGACACTTTGTGTTGTAAGCTTGTAGATCTGCTATTTTTCTTTCCAAAACATTTACCAAATGGCAGAAATATTTGATCTACAAGCTTACAACACGTGGCGTGTTGTAAGCTTGTAGATCTGCTATTCTTACAACAAGTGGCGTAAAAATATATTAATTGTTAAAAAAAATATTAAAGCCGGTGTCTGTGATTTCAATTTTTAGATTTAAGTTATTCGTCATATCTGCCTTGTGAAAACCAAGTTGTTAAAAAGCAACTTTATGCTTCCTAAGGATAATGTGAGTGTCAAAGCAAACATTTAAATAGTTTGTATTAGCACGTGCAATCCATACATTGTGGCGCTCCGCGCCTGTAACACTCTCCTACGCGCATGCACATGCACGCACGTCACGCAGACAAATGGACACTCCTACGTCACGTGCCCGGGCGCTACGAGAATGAATGAATGGAACGGGAGCGCGCTTGAGGAAGTGACGTGCGTGCATGTGCATGTGCGTGCGTGCGTGCATGCGTGTAGGAGAATGTTACAGGCGCGGAGCGCCACAACATTCCATAGGGCTGGACCAGACAGACATATGACATCATCAACTTGCGACAGGAGCAGTTCCTATTGAGTGAAATATTCTCTATTTATGAAAGAAATACAATATTTCAAGTGTTTTTAATTTTAGTTATAGAGGGCAAGTATAATGTTTTAACCCATTTTGACCTGAGATCAGATTCTAAAAATGTCTTCTACATCCTGACAGTTTTCTGAAAAAGCTATGTTTCTATGTCAGTCCATTCTTCAAAAATAGCAGACCTACAAGCTCGTAGCGCGCCACTCGGTGGCGCGCTATGAGCTTGTAGATCTGCAATTTTTCAATAGCTAAAGCATAGCATAATGCTAACACCAAAAGGGGTTTCCCGCCCCAAAATGGGTTAAATGCAAGAAGCACAATTCAATTGTTTAATCGGCAATGATCTGTGTGACCAATGAAATCGTCTCATCGACTTTTCGACAGCCCTACGCGGAACCCCAGGTGGTCTCGGGGTCGCTGATCGACGAGGCCCGACACCTGGGCAACCTGGCGTTCAGCGTGTGGGACAAGATGAAGGAGATGGTGTCCTTCAGCCCCGTCACCCTGGACCCCAACACGGACGACCCGGAGTTCGTCCTGTCCGACGACGTCACCGGCGTGAGGCTGGACGTCCTGAATACGGGGCAGCGGCTACCCGACAACCCGGAGCGCTTCGACAGGTCGGACGTGGTCAGGACACTGGAGGAGGAGCAGAGTCTCAGGAGGAGGGCGGAGCTAGAGTCTGCTCAGTGCAATCTGCAGCTGCAGGTGATGACCGATGGACATCAACATTGTCTGTTAATCTTTTAATTTCGGGTTGTGTGACAATTCTTTTTTTGAATTCCTCGCATGCACCTCATAACTTGGTGTTTGTTTGTACTTGTATTGTAAAAGTCTTCCTCCCAGTTCCCCCAGAGAGCCGGGGAAGCCTCCAGGAGCACCCAGGGGGCCCAGTACAAATTAAACAAGGCTGTGTTGAAGTGCAAGACGGGAGGCTTCAGGGTGCTCGCCTACTGCGAGCCGCTCACCTGTCTGCTGGCCTCCCAGAAGTCTCCATCTGGTAAATATATATATATATATATAGGCTTTATAGCTGCCTATATTATTGGATGACAACAAAGTATGTGTTATGTGTAAAGACCTTCCTCTTTAGTAAGGCATTTGCCTAGTCAGACGTTTAAGCTGCCCCGTATGCTTCTTTTAACCTTTTAGCTGCTTAGGTGTCCACAGAATGTTTTAACCGTTTTCATTCTTATTTTTCTTTTAAATATTTCTGCCTGTAGAGGAGTGAATGATGGCAGTTATCAGGGGCAGCAGAGAGGGGAGGGAGGCTATAACCAGGGAGGATGGCAGGGGGTCAAGTTGGCAGGTGGAAGGCTTGGATTTCCGGATGAGTTTAGCTATATCAGTGGCAGAGGGGAGTTCAAAGCAGGAGAGAGGTAGAGAGGGGGGGGGGGGGGGGGGAACAAAAGGAGGTGGACAACTGGACATGTGAGGGGTCAGTTGCTGATGAATAGTGGCTATTTTTGTATTAAAAAATGACATCAGGGAGTTGCAGTGGTCAGTGGAGTAGAAGTGTGGGGGGAGGGAATTCGGGGGGCGGAGTGAGTTATTTACCACTGAAAACAGGGCCCTGGTGTTACCAGCACCAGCAGTGATTTTGTCCGTGAAATATTGAGATTTGGCTGAGGAGAGGGCATCTTTGTAGAGAAGGATGTGGGAGTGGTACATCTGTTTGTGGACAGTGAGACCAGTTTTGCTGGAAAGCCGATCCAGCTGGCGACCTTCTGCTTTCAGCTGACGTAGGTGGGGGGACAACCAGGGGGAAGAGTCTGGAGACCATCATTGTAGGAGGAAACCAGTTGTTCTGAGGTGCATGGGGGGGTGATGGTGGGAAAACGGTCAATACCAGTGGTGAGGTCGGTTTGATTAATGTTTCTGATATTGCGGAAGGACATAGTGCGTGACAGTTTGGATTTGGACAGTGTCAGATTTAAGTGAAATGAAACATGAAATATCTGTACCCTATACAAACTGTTAATACAATAATCAATTAATCAGGTACAACTGTTGAGCAGGTGTCAGAATGAGCTATATATCTAGCTGAATTACATTTTGGTGGGCTACCAAGATGAGACAAAATTACAATATATTGATTTCTTCATAACCGCAGCAATGTTATATTTACGTTCCATCTCTTCTCCCAAAATTGCCGATCTACAGCTTATGGAAAGTGGTTTCCAAAGTGGGTTATGGGGACTCCCAGGGGTCCTTGAGAGAGTTCCAGGGGGTCCCCAGCTAAATGATAGTTTGGAACCAAATGGATCCATAAGGGTCCACACTCTCAGAGTTAATTAACATTGATTTTACAATATAAATTGGGGGTCCCAGAGACAGAAATGCCATCAAATGGGTCCATCCATGGACTAATGCATGTCACACTGGCGGTCCGTGACACTGCTAGATTCGTAAAAGTTTATGGGGTCCCTGGCATATCTCTTCAAATGCGGTCTGCGGGTAATTTGGGGGTCCTTGACATGAAAAGGTTTGGGGACCACTGGCCTGTAGTTAGCTTGCAGATCAGCTATTTTCTGAGAACAGGTTGTATATCACATATATCAATATCTACAAGGGACGTTCAATATTTAGGGACGTTCCAATTCCCCCTACCCCTTGACACTCATTATGTAGGGGCAAGGGGAATGAGGGGTATGGTTAAACAAGGAATTGGGAAAGGGCCAAAGACTGCAAAAAAGATTCTGCAGGATTGCCACATACAGTAATTGTTCTGCTCATTTTGCCTACCTCTTTTCAAACAACTTAATATTTTACCAAATTTTAATTTAATTAAATACCAAACCTGCAACTTTATTTTTCAAAGTATCGTTCCAGCCAGTTTAATTTCCTTTGCCCGGTAAAGCCTCTTTCAGTTCAACAGTGATGTGCACCATTTCAATACAAGACAGGCAAATCCTTTACATCTCCCAAAGTTCCATACTGTACTGTGTCAGTTCTCCATCAGATACAGGGGGGCCCAGCTATGGAACAGCTGTACAGTGATCTCATCAAATTCTACTTCATTAAATCATTTCAAACATAAGCATAACCTATTTAATTGGCCAGATCACTTAATTATATGTTTTTGTATTATCTCTTATTTTGATATACTGCAATTGTGTATCTTGGAAATTCTATATTGTTTACAAACGTGTTCTGGATGTTTTATTGTGTCTGACATTGTGACTTAGATAGAGGCCTCGCAAGCGAGTGCATGTGTTTGATCCGACGGAGCATTGGTCCGATCGACAACCTACCTCAAACCCTCACCCTAACCCTAACCTCCCCCGGGGCAGCACACCTAAACCTAACCCCAACCCTCTCCCGACCCCCAGCGCACCTCGGACCAATGGTCCGTCGGATCATAGTATGCCTCCCCTCGTAAGCTCCTTGGGCTTTTTTATACTGTGCTAAATAAATATAAATTAGATTCAAGCCCATACTTTGTGCTGTGATGGAACGGTCTTGACGTCGACATGAAATGTCAAATTACAATGAAAACGATCTATTTAGTCCGGTTTCTTTTAAATCCTCCCTCCCTCCAGGTCCAGGCTGCGGGGTGAAGAAGATCAGCGTAGTGAACACGGGGGCCATCCAGTACGTTCCCATCCACGCCAAGCAGATCCGAGGCCTGGCCTTACAAAGACAGACCGAGAGCCTGATGCTGTCTGCGTCGCTGGACAACACAGTCAAACTGACCAGGTATATACACACGACACACAGCCTGATGCTGTCTGTGTCGCTGGACAACACAGTCAAACTGACCAGGTATATACACACGACACACAGCCTGATGCTGTCTGCGTCGCTGGACAACACAGTCAAACTGACCAGGTATATACACACGACACACAGCCTGATGCTGTCTGTGTCGCTGGACAACACAGTCAAACTGACTGAGGAGTAAGGAACACAACAACACACAAACACGAGTGCAGATCAGGTGCCGTGCTTTTATTTATTTTTACCTTTTACACTTACATGTTGAGAACCGTTTCCACTCTTTGCTTCCATCTCTTCGTCACTGGTCACTACTTGGTTGCACGCCAGTGAAAATGGCAGATATACATAATAATAATAATAATAATAATAAAGCGTTATTTATATAGCACCTTTTAAGAACAAGTCACAAAGTGCTTAACAGAAATATATAGAGAAAAACATGGATCAACATGCTCCCAACGCGTAGCAAAATGAGACTTGATCTGCGTCCCAGCGGGCAAAAAAGTATAAATGAGTGTAAAACTCGAGGGGATTTTAAATTCTCTTGATCTAAACATCTTCGGTCTTATCTTTTTGTCTGCAGAATGTATAACACAAGGCATGCGTATACAGGACAACGACTGCCTGTGACTTGTAGGATTTGATGGTGTGTGTGTGTGTGTGTGTGTGTGTGTGTGTGTGTGTGTGTGTGTGTGTGTGTGAGGACATAATAACTGACCCTCTCACCTCTGTTAGAGTAACAGTGACCTACCACACCTAAGGGTGCCCGGCGGACCGTGTTGGATATGTTCCAACATCGGCAACATTAACACTGGACTGGACTCAAACTCCAGGGGAAACTGGCTTGCCTTCCCCATGCTGACCACTCTGTTTCCCATTAATTTCTAAGGAGCACTGCTCTCAATGAGGACATTATCACCTCATCACAGTAAAAGCTTTAGGCTACAGATCCTTCTCACCAAACTCAACCTATCCCTCTGGTTTCCCTCCACCCATGACCCGCATTGCTTGCATCACACAGGGCTCGTTACAGAAACCATGTCACACATTCGGGCTTTTCATAGCATGCCATGACAGAATAGTTGATTTCATAACAAAGGACATAAGCCCATCGCACACCGTCTGCGACCGTCTGCGGCGCGGCGCGTTGCTGCGCGGCGCCGCCTGGAAAATAGAACTGTGTTCTATCGGCGCGACGGGCGGCGCGGCGCGACGCGGCGGACGGAGCCGGTGTGCGATAGCTTCATTGAAAATAATGGAGGCGGCTGTGTCCGCCGCGCGGCGAACGCAGCCGGTGTGTGGTGGGCTATACACTGTATCTAAACATGTTGCACTGTGTGTGCGAATGTACAAACATTCCTGTGTCAAACCTTCGATGTTTCAACTCTGTACTGAAAATACTGACATTTTTGCACATCTCTCTGCTATTACACCAGATGTTGTTGTGGTCAATGAAGAGAACAGATCAGTTTTCATTCTTGAAGTGGCTTGCACCTTTGATTCTAGCTTAGAGGAAGCCTTTATGACCAAAGTCATTAAGTACTAGCCTGGCTAATAAGCCAGACTAATATCACACAACAATTCTTTTTGCCAATGGCTGATTCGGTCTGGCTTATTAGCCAGGCTAATTAAGTACCAGCCGCTCCTCCAGACCATCATAGAGCTAGGCTATAGGTGCAAATTACTTGTGTTTATATTCGGCAGCCTTGTGTGTGTGTGTGTGTGTGTGTGTGTGTGTGTGTGTGTGTGTGTGTGTGTGTGAGAGACTATTGTAACGTGATTGTATACATACAGTGCATATTACTGTATACTTTTATATTTATCAACAGCATTTCTTGCTCTGCACTATAGGCTAGACTAGATTGTATAGGATGTATGCATCTGTATTAACCAGCTCAGTGGCCTTGTGGTTTGAGTGTCCACCATGAGACTGTAACTGGGTCGCGGTTCGATCCCCGGCCGGGTCATACCAAAAGCACTCAAGCATCAAGGGTTGGATGAGGATAAATCCCTGCGACTTACTGGCGTCATGTCCAGGGTGTACTTGTACATCATGTCCATGGGGTGTACTTGTACATCAAGTTGCCACAGAAACACGGGATGGGCTCCTCCCCTATATGGGCCTCATGCAAGGCTTACTTACAGTATGCATCTGCATTATACTGTAATTCTTGAAAGTGTATTTATTGTGCTTAAGGTTACTAACATGTACTGCTGTGTTGGCTCTGGCTGCCGCAGCAGACAGGATCAATAAAGGTATCTTTATCTATCTATTGATCAGTCGTGTGTGTGTGTGTGTGTGTGTGTGTGTGTGTGTGTGTGTGTGTGTGTGTGTGTGTGTGTGTGTGTCAGTTTGATGTCCAACATGGTGGTGCATACGTACGACACGGGCATGCCCGTTTTGAGCTGCTGCTGGTCTCTGGACAACAGCAACTACCTTTACGCCGGTCTGCTCAGCGGAGACGTGCTCGTCTATGACATCAGACACTCCAGCACGCACGTGCACCAGCTGCAAGGGCCGCGCTCCAGGTAAGTTAGTTAGTTAGTTAGTTTAATTTATTTAATATTAACACCAGCACGCACCAGCTGCAACCGCCACCGCCAACCCATTCTGGACAGGAACTGTTATTTTGCATAATGTTACGCTTTAGCTGTTGAAACATAGCAGATCTACAAGCTCATAGCGCGGAGCTTGTGCTGTAGATCTGCTATTGTTTTTAAATGTGGCACAAATCTTTGAATATAGATTCTTTCTTTCTTTCTTTTCTTATCGAAACCATTATTTATTCAGCATTTGAGCCACGGACCACCATTTGATTACAGTCATAATGATGACATGTTTAGCTATAATTTAACTCTTGAGAGCGTAAAATATAACCAAAATGTGGTTTTATATTACGGTATCAAGAGTTACAGATGCAATAAGGGTCCATTTGGTTAACAACCCTCCATAATTTAACTGGGGAACACCTGGAACCCCCTCAACCACTGGTTGAGAACCACTGGTTTAGAGCAATTTAGTTTTCTTTTTGACTGCCACAAAAGACTCCAGCTAGTCCCTTTACTGTCGCCTCGGACGCAAGCGTCTTTTATTTTGAAAACCTTCACTTTCACGTCCTAAAACAATCAGGAAGCAAAATCGCCAATAACTAATCTAACAGACTTTTATCAGAAACGAGGTATCGCCGTTTTAGTATTGAGCCCCTAACATCCGCGTTCTGTGCAATCCAGTGGCGTCACTAGGCATCAACAGGCCCTGACGCAGGATGGTCTAGACTCAGTGCCCCCCTCCCCCCCCCCCCCACCCCACCCCACCCCACCCCACCAAGCCGCTATAGAAACAAATTAACTATGTTTAAAACAACGGTTTTGTATCAGACCAAACACTACTCTAAAATGAATAGATTCAAGCTGTGGCAATTGGCATTATATATCAAATTCGGTCTCTTTTCTGTTTAGCCAATTATGAAAAGAAACTATAAGAAAACAGCCAAAACAATGCACTATCAATCAATCTATAAAGCCATGTTGCGCAGCACGGAAAACTAAAAAGCGGCAAGCTAGAAATGCTTAATAAAGTAAACAAAATAATCAAGTACTGTAAAACACTGGCATTTTATTTGAAACTATTCAATTTGTTAGTTCTCAAAGCTGTTTCACCACAATAAATGAGCTGATGGGTATAATTCAGTTGCGCAGCAGCGGCAGCGCGCTGTATGCGCCCATGCACAATTAATTATGCTCAAGTCCATGTCCATATTAGAATTAGACTCCAATCACGCCATTATCTCCATAGTCCATATGTCGTTTGAAGACCACCCACAGGCAGCAGGGCAGGCCACTTGAATTAGCACCTTGGACAGCGCTCTCTAGGTAGAGAGGAGAAAAAAAGAGAGAAAAAATAGGTGAAGTTGAGCTATAAAAATATGGTGACGGCGCACCACGAAAATTAGTCAGCAATTATTTAATTAAATAAAGAGGCTCTGCCTCTGCGCTCTGCTTACCTTATAGGTGAACCTTCCGTGATTTCCTCTCTGCAAAATCATCTATGAGGTCCTTTACATCCAGCTGGCGTGCACGCGTGTTCTCGATGGACAGTGTGGCAAGTCCACTGAGCCGACCCTGTCCCATTGTGCTCCTCAGATAGCTTTTGATGAGCTTTAATTTTGAGAAAGATCGTTCGGCTGATGCCACCGTGACTGGAATTGTTAGGAAAAGCAGCAATACAGTGCAGACTTCGCCAAAACTAGCACTAATGCTGCTGTTCTCCACAATAAGCAGCTTTGTGAGCTCTCGTATGGTCTTCACCTTTGAAATGCTGTCTCTCAGGCACTCACGGAATGATACAAGTTGAACTGGGAATTCACAGGTTAAGTCATGATTGTATTTTTGTACGAGGCTTTGGGCTTGTTGAGCTAGTTCGTCGTTGGTGGCGTTGCAAAGCGTGTCAGGCTGAATGACGTTGAACGTATTCACTGTAGAGCGCAGCCCTTTGAATCTGTGGGTCATCTGTGATATGATGATGTCCAAACAGGCCTTGAACACATTCACTCTATATGAGCTTTCTGGGTCCGCTATACGCTCATCAGACGCAAGCTCATCAAAGTATTTCTTTACCTTCTTTTGCCTAACGTTTTCGAAGGTTTTGCTGGCACCCCATTTCTCAGCAAGCCTCTGAGCTGTCAGCTTGGCATCATCAAAACTCTCTCGAAATGCAGTCAAATCTTTGATGTTGCTGTCTAGCAGCTTAACAGCTGTGGCCAGGTCTGCGTCTTCGGATTGCAGAAGTTTTGAGACAACATTTGTTCGCTCCAAAATCTTGCTTTGGAGAACAACAGTGCAGATGAAGTTGAATTTCTCAATTAAACCTTTCAGTGAACTGGCCTCGTCTCGCTCGTCCCCCACTTTTCCTGTCAGTGACAGTTTAGTCAAAGCTTTGACAATATCACTGTAGCGATATCTCAGCGAGGTCACTGCATCATGACGTGATGACCATCTAGTGGGGCATATTCTTTTCAGTGTGATGTTATTGTTAAGATCATCATCCGTTTGTGTTGTATTTGAGAGCATTGCCCATCTCTTTATACTGTGCCCAAAGAACACATACACACGCTCAACAATGTCATAAAACTTTGATATCTCTTGAATCTTAACTGAATCATTAAGGGCCAGATTTAAGTTGTGAGAAGCACAGTGTACATACACGGCTGTTGGCTCCTTTGCAGCTATCCTTGCTTGGACCCCAGAGTAGATGCCGCTCATGTTAGCCGCACCGTCGTACCCCTGCCCTCTGCACTTTGACAGCTGTAATCCGTGGCTTTCAATAGACGCTGTGATGTCATTGGCTAGCGCTTCTGCATGTGAATCGGTGACTTCACGAAATCCGAGGAATGACTCGTTGATCTTTACATCAGTGGCAGCACCACGGGCGTCTCTCTCAATTGTGACATATCGATATATTTGACTCATTTGATCGATTTTTGCTATGTCTTGGGTGGTGTCCATAATGACAGAAAAAAACGGGGCTGCTTGGATTTCGCCCAGAATGTCATTTTGAACACGTTTTGCAAGGATGTCAATGAGCTCATTTTGTATTGTTGCACTTAGGTACTTCGTTGAGCGGGCGGGGCGATTAATGATATCTTTTAGGACTGGGTCATATCTTGCCATGAGCTCAATGATAGTCAGGAAAGTCCCACTGTTGCCTTGGCCTATTGTCTCGTGGTGTCCTCTGAACGGCAGGTTAGCTGTTGCTAAAGAAAGCGTCACGTTCAACACACGGTCCAGTACCTGTCTCCAAAAGTTGGTCTCCATTCTTATTTCTCTCTCCATGTCCGCGTCGATCGTTGCATTCAAACGCCACCGGTCATAAATCATACAAGCAGCGGTGTGCATATTAGTTGATTCATGTAGCTGAATTTTGTGGGATAGATTCTGCCAATTATTTGTTCGCCTTGTCTTATTCTTTAGTAATGAGCGATCTGCAAAGAGCCAACATGTCTCACAGTAGGCTACATCTAGCTTGGGTGAATAACATAACCACGTCCGTGGTAACTCCAAACCAGACTTTGTTTTGCGGGTGTAATATTTTGTTGAAAAACACCTATTCTTGGGATCCCGTGGGAAGGGGCCAGTAGGCTTACATGGCCCCGTGGACACGATATAACGCTTGACATTTGATGCAACATTATCAGGGAAATATCCAAAGTCAGTGGGGTATTTATTTGTAACCCGCTCCGGCGGCACGTCCTTGTCCAAGTTGCCCTGCCCCTGCTGCTGCTCCTCCTCCTCATCTCCAGCAGCATGCTCTTTCTCTTCCTCCATCGCAGCTTGTTCCTCCTCCATCCCCTCCGCCGGCTCAGTCTCCATGACCATGTCCACTCCAAGTTCTCCACCTCCAGTCACTGCGGCCGTGTTCGGCTCTCCTGCCTCCCCAGCTTCTGCCAGCTGCACCTGGCCTGAGCTACAACAAGCGGCAGCCCCAACCGTTCGTGGTGGTGGTGCCTCTTCTTCTTGTCCCCCCGCGGCCGCATCAACCTTTTTATCGGCTTTCTTTTGAAAGAAACCAATTATTTTTGGAAGTTTTGCTTTTTTTTTTTCTTTCTCTTCTTTTAGTTTTCGCTTCTCACTACCGCATTTCTGTTTCTTGCTCTCCATTGTTTGTTTGTGTCTCTGTCGCCATTTACACCTATAACCTCTGACCTGTCTCTTCCGTCTTCCGGACCTGTAGCGGACCGGGCGGGGCCGGGCCGCCGGGGGCATGCCCCCTCCCATAAAAAAGTGAAGTGATCATACATGGTCAGATTATAAAATATTAAGTTGCGACGTAAAATTAACCTCAGTTAACAATATATTGTTAAGGGGCCCGGCCGCCTCTTTATTTATTTTTATTTTTTAAATTTGCCACTTTTTCTTTTTTTTCTCCCGACCTGGGTGTGCCCTCAGGCGTCATGGGCCCCGACGCAATCGCGTTGTCTGCGTCACGGTAGTGACGCCCCTGGTGCAATCACCTAAACCTGAGATCGCGGCTATTACAGCCACCTAAGCAGCAGCATGATCTTGGTGCATGTAAATCCACCGAGCCGAGGGGAACGCTGCATTATTCTGAATCAATAAAAACAAATCCTTATCACGTCAATCACGTCAACAGCAGAAATCGACATTGGGATTCATCACGTCTAACTGTGGTCTGTGTCTCTCGTGCTGGAGCTAATATCACAAACTGAACAGAACTCTTGTGTATAATTGATTGACGTCATGAAATGGCAGACGTCACATGAAGTCCAATATCCACATTGGAGCCACTGTGTTTCTATGGCCCCATTTACATGCAGAAATTCATTCGGAATGAATGGATTAATTCCAGTCATCAGAATAAAAATGCTCATGTAAACACCTCAATTGGAATAGATTCCGAATACATTTTAATTCGGGTCTGGAGGGGTGGTATTACCATTTGAATCGGTATAGATCTACCATATAAACACTTTATTCCGAAAGCTACTGGGAGTTTGGAATACATGTATTATTTTACACATGTCTGCCCTTAGTAGACTATAGTGCTTTTTGCCCATGTCCAAGCAGGGATGGCCATTTGGAGACATTTTATGCGCGCAGATTGCGCTATTTTAGCCATAAAAATAAATCAGTTTTTTTCCCCCATAATAAAATGCGCTATTTACAAACCCATCAGTGATTGCCAATTGCAGTGTAGCTGCAGTGTAGTTGTTGTGAAGCTATGTAATAAAATGAATATTAGTATTTAAAAAAATCATTCCCAAAAAATATATATTTGTCATGAATTAAAAACAAATTAAATGATTTTCAATGAGTAATTCTTTTTGGAAAATCGAAGAAATTCTTCGCACTGTGACAAATGTAATGCAATAGATGCTAATCTTCTTCACAGCCCTCGGATACAATTAAAGATATTGGATATTGGATTTTGAGTATTCATATTGACCCCAATCCTGTACTAATTATTCTGGGTTTGTCAGACTCCATGCCTATGTTGACGAGAGCACAAAAACAACTCTTCTCATATGGTCTGATTACAGCAAAAAAAACAAATTTTGACTCACTGGAAAAAAGGAGGAGGCTCCTGCATTTAAGCATTGGCTAATCAAAATGACTAGTACACTTCATCTGGAGAGAATACGGTAGAAACAGTTTGATAAGGTTTTGCTGCCCCTTGTCCATTACTTGAGTAGAAACAATTAATAGACAGGATAGCATTGATATGGCTGACTGCACGCCATTTTCTTTTCAGATGTTTTCCATGAGCTTTCTATCATCTTATTCTATAGTATGCAGTGTCACTGAGTGGGAGGGTTGAGGGTTTTCTTTCTCTTTTTTCTTTTCCTTCATTTTTAGTTTATTTGTGAATTTAGGCATTTAGCAGACGCTCTTGATCCAGAGCGACTTACATTATAAGCAAAAACAAAAAGAATGGCATACATCACATATATAAAAGTAGTTATAATGAATCATGTATAAACTAAGAACGTAACAGTGGAGTATCTATGTCAACTATACATACTATACTATATTATATATTATACAATATACATGCAAAATGCATTTCTAGTGCCGTCTACGTAACGAGCTATAAGTCTGTCTAAAATACTATCTAAGTCTACATAAAGTTCTATATAAGGGGCTAGGCTAGGACAAGTGCTACGGGCCATGGTGGAGTCTGAAGAGGTGGGTTTTCAGACTACGGCGGAGGATTGAGTGAGGCTGCAGTTATGACTGTGATGGGAATTGCATTCCATAGTTTTGGAGCCAGAAGGGAGAAGAGTTTGGGACGTGTGGAGCGTTATCCCGGCGTTTTTAGTGAAGGTACCTCCAGCTTCCCTGCGTTGGCTGATCTGAGTGCGCGGGAGGGTTTGTAGGATACGATCATACTTGTGAGATATGGGGGAGTTATACCTTTGGTTGCTTTGAATGCCAGCAAAAGAGTTTTGTATTCTGTGCGGGCAGCGACCGGGAGCCAATGGAGGGAGCGGAGAAGGGGGGAGACGTGTGAGAATTTTGGCTGGTTGAAGACCAAGCGAGCTACGGCATTTTGGATCATTTGGAGGGGCTTAAGTGCACATGCCGGTAGGCCAGTAAGGAGGGAGTTACAATAGTCAAGTTTTGACAAGACTGTTGTCTGGATTAGGAGCTGGGCTGACTCCTGGGTGAGAAAGGGTCTAATTCGTCGTATGTTATAGAGTGTAAACCTACAGGATCGAGTGACAGCTGTGACAGCTGTGTGTTGTTTCTCCTCCCAGGTGCCCAAAGACGTCTCTGTGCTACGTGCCAAGGGCCGCCTCCGGCAGCTTCCCCTGCGGGGGGCTCATCGTGGGCACCCTGGAGGGGGCCTACTTCTGGGAGCAGGTGGACGGGACCACCTACAAGCCCCACAGCCTGCCCCTGGAGACCAGCAGCTGCACCGACATCCAGGTGGACACGGAGAGCCGCCACTGTCTGGTCACGTACCGGCCAGGTGAGAGAGACTGTCTGGTGACCACCAAACCGTGTACAAAGGGTGTCCCTGCTTTAGGCTATAAGGGTTCCTTGAGCTGCGCTCAGACCTGAACAGTTAGAGTGGCGCGATTTCATACAAAGTCAATGCAAAGACGAGAAGTTGTGCGAACGGGCACGGTGGGAACGAAGCAAACAACCGCCTGGTATCTTCGCCCCGTCTGGAAAACTCCAACTGAAGCAACCTTCGCGTCCCCACACGAATCCAAGCATGGGACCCCGGAAATGTTTTTGGCTGTTTGGTTTAATCCATCCAGTTCCAACTGACAAAACTAAACCCTTTCCAAAGACATAGGAACTAGTTTTGCTACTCATAAATGATATGTATTGGTCCATTTGGTTACGCTGCCAAAGTTAAATAACGGTGTCCAGGCATGGCGATATAGTAGAGGCAGCCGGCGGTACCAGCAAGGGGGGGGTGCAGGCCCGGGCCAATCTCGCCTCAGGGCCTGTGGAACACTAACCGCCACTGACTGTGTCTACAGTCAATCGGCACGCAACACTAGCAAAGGGCCTTTTTTTCTTATCACCGCTGACTGACGACCAAAGTCAAGCGATTGAAGCGACTCGAAACAAATTTGAACGCACCTCGTGTTTTGTCCTGAGCATGGCTAATTGTCAGCATGTTGACATCTGTGGCAATCTCTTCACTGTTTGTCAAGGCTTCACACCTCATTATACAAAGGATGTTTCAAATAGCAGTTTATTAGGGCGACTGTGGCTCAAGAGGTAGAGCAGGTCGTCCAATGATCCATGGGTCGGCGGTTTGAATCCCGGCTCCTCCTGTCTACATGTCGAAGTGTCCTTGGGCAAGACACTGAACCCCAAATTGCTCCCGATGTGCTGGTTGGTACCTTGCATGGCTTCCGCCGCAATCGGTGTATGAATGTGTGTGTGAATGGGTGAATGTAATGCACAATCTATGTAAAGCGCTTTGGATAAAGGTGCTATATAAATGCACCATTTTACCATTTTACCATTTTATTATAAAGAAGGGAAATCTTGTTGAAATATGTTGTCCCAGGGACAAAGGGAGAAGCAAATATTTGAGTTAAAAATGTTCGCTGGGATATATATTCAAAGATCTGCACACACGATTTAAGAAAATATATAGCAGATCTACAAGATAAAAGCTTGTACCACGGCACTCTGTGCCGCGCTATGAGGTTGTAGATCTGCTGTTTTTCAACAGCTAAAGTTTAAAATAACGGTTCAAATTGTTAAACACAGGGCCTTTCTGTGTGGAGTGTGCATGTTCTCCCCGTGTCTCCTAGGGTAGGTAGTAGGTACCCTCACAAAAAAACATGCAGTAATCCATTACATGGCGCATTCCTCCTCAATCCTCCTTCATTTTTGTCTCTTTCCAACTCTCTCTTTCTCTCTCCTGCACCCCAGGGCGCTCCAACCCGGTGCTGCGCAGCGTACTGATGGAGCTGAGCAGGACGCCCCAGCGGGACGCGGTGGCCCAGGAGCCCGGCTGCTGCTCCTGGAAGCCGCTCCGGACCTTCAGCGCCGGATCCTCCTGCAGGCTGCTCACCAAGAACGCTGTGTTCGGCAGCCCCTCCGGACAGGGCGCCACGCTGGTGTGTGTCGGAGACGAGGCCAGCAACTCCACCATGGTGAGAAGAACACTCCCCTTAACACGCCCTTTAACACAATCAGTCCCGGGATTCCTTCAAAATAGGAGCTCTGGTGTGCTGGGAAGACATGGCCACTTTTACTCTGACCACCCCCCCACCGGAGAAATATTTTGCTTGCTTACCTTGCTCTCGTTTCCATTATATAAATAATCCAAAGCGTTCATATTTCGAACGAGAGGCGGAAGAGTCAGAAATGAATCGCTTAGTATTATCGATCAGATCAAAACCACGGAGAGCGCCCTAGATTAGGAGAGACGAGGCATTCTTTCTGCCGCGGTAAATAGGAAGTGAACGGGACCGTGCATGAACAAAGAGCGAATCATTTGGTGGCCTTAAAAAAAAAAAAAAAATCTGAATATTCTTCTCGTTTGGTATCATTGAAGATGCGCTAAGACGTGTACACACATCATTGCAACCCGTCGATTGGGTTAGACTAAATGTGTTAAAAGCAGGTGCTCCAAAGAAACATTGATCAAAAGCAAAAAGAGGGCGTTGCACACTGTAGCTCCCTGTCTGTGACTTATTGTGGCATCCACCTCATAAAAGTGACATTTTGAGCACATTGCTCTTCCTCTGACGTGAGGCTTAAGTCTGAAGGAGAAACGTCCCTTCTATGAGGTGGAGGCCACAATAAAGTCATAGACGGGGAGCAAACAAGTATTTTGCTTTTGATCAATATATGGAGCAATTTAAAGGACAAGGGGTTGAATTGAAAGCTCGTGAACAGGCAGGACTTCTGATGGGCTCCATCCATGAAGAGGCCTGGTCCATGGTCGCACTCTGCAGTCAATTGGGGGTTAATATTAGAGGTCCACGGAACTGCGAAGTGGAGGACGAAAAGAGACTCCGGGTAGGGATTCCCCGGATGTTGGGTTAGTGGCAGGCCTTACTGGAGCCTATACAGTGTGTATTACACTCCGGCACTCCGGCACTGCTGGGAGACAAACCCACACAAACAATGTACGACTATGGTATTTAGCAGATACAAAACACAGGTGCAGGTTTTGGCAGGAGGTTCCCCTTACTCAGTTCTCACCCTTATGACTTTGTCGGGTGAGCGAGTACTGAAGACAAGTCTAGCTATAGGCTTTGTCGTAGAGAAAGGTTTTTAACCTAGTATTGAATGTGCAGAGCGTGTCAGCCCCACGGACTGAAGCTGGGAGAATTAAGGATCCACAGCTGAGGTGCCTGGGACCTAAACCCCCTTGCCTCCTGTTGTAACTTTTGATATTTTTGGGACAGTAAGCATTTTTACATACTGTAAACGCACTGGTATTCTATTTGGTTTTTAGGGATCGATGAGTTATTTGAGATATTGTGGTGCCTGACCATTGAGAGCTTTGTAGGTGAGGAGAAGAATGTTGAACTCTATTCTGTATTTAACCGGTAGCCAGTGTAGAGAGGCAGCCGCAGCATTTTAAACTAGCTCTAGGCTTTTCAGAGACTTACTTGGGCAGCCTGATAATAGCGATAATAGTACGGAGAGGAGGTTATTATCTGCTGCAGTCAGGAGGTCATTTGCGACTCTCAGCAATGCCGTCTCAATGCTATGGTTTGCTCTGAAACCTGACTGAAAGCCTTCGAATAAATTGTTGTTATGTAGAAAGTCACATAACTGTTTGGCGACTGCTTTCTTGAGGATTTTGGAGAGAAATGGAAGGTTTGATATGGGTCTATAGTTAGCTAGAATGCCTGAATCAAGAGTAGGCTTTTTGAGGACAGGTTTGATTACAGCTACCTTGGCTTAAAGGATTGTGGCACGTAGCCTGTCACCAGCTAAATATTGATCATATTGAGCAGGGATGTACCAAGTTATCATTGAAGTGAAATCAGAGAGCTCGATTGGGGAGAAACTGTCCATATATTTGGGTGTGCGGCCATCTCTCTCATGAAATCGTTACTATTGAGAGTTGTAGGGATACGTGAAGTGTCAAAAAGGAACTTGGGGTTACTTTTGTTGTCCTCTATTAGGGGTGAATAATAGGTGGCTCTGGCATTGTCGAGGGCCTTTTTGTATATTTTGAGGCTAGACTAGTATACATGATTCTTTCTGTTTGGTTGAGCGCCATTTTCTTTGAAGTTTGCGACGTTCGCTTGAGATTTCTAGTTTCCGAGTTGTACCATGGGGCTAGCCTTTGTTGCTTTATTACCTTCCTTTTCTGGGGAGAGACAGAGTCAAGTGTCATTTAAAATGAGCATTTGACTATCAACAAGAAGGACTATAGGTGTGGGGGTCTTCTATTGTGTTGAAATATACCGAGTTGATGGCTAATATTTAGAGCACCAATTAAGATGATTTTATTAGACTCAAGGACTTGATAAAAAGTCAGAGAACTCAGATATAAATAGTGTGTAGGTGCCGGGAGGGCGGTACACTGTGATGAACATTAGGGGCTGTATTGATTTCCAGCTTGGGTGTGAAAGGTTGAGAATCAAGCTTCCAAATGATTTGTAGGTGGCTTTGGTTCTAGGACTAATTGTTAGCCTTGAATTGAAGATGGCAGCAACTCCACCTCCAATTTTACCATTGTCTCTGGGGATATGGGCATTGGTGTGACTTGGTGGGGTGGCTGTATTTAAACTGACATATTCTTGCTCACCCAGCCACGTTTCAGTCAGACAAAATAAGCAAAATGACGTAACAGGCACAATTGGGAACAATTGTTTAGGAAACTGCTGGTGTTGTGGTCTCCTTTCAAACCTGTTTCACAAATCACATAGTATGTTTTGGCCATAGCCTACACATTATTTCAGGCGTGTGAGATATTTTGATGTTTTGCTTCAATCCCTGTACTCTCTTCTAGGTGTGGGATGCAGGGAGTGGTGCTCTCCTTCAGAAGATACCCGCTGGCCAGCCGGTGTTGGACATCAGCCCCTTTGTCGTCAACGGAGACCACTACCTCGCCTCTCTCACAGAGAAGACGGTCAAAATATATAAATGGGAGTGAACACTAGTGGAACGTCATCAATCTGAGCGGCCAAGACGGAGATCTCCGCCCTATCAAATCCCGCTCATCGCCCCGGACGGAGATTAATCAAAAGACGGAACATTAGCAACAGAGCGCACCAGTCTACTGCGTGGGAGCGTCGATTGGTCAACATTCAGAGGGCTAGCTGTATTTTGCGTGTCTTAAGTACCAGGTCTTATTCCCTAACTTGAGTAATCTAAAGACCTGGAGGCGTGGTCAATGCTCTTTGGCCACTCAGAATAGCCAAATGGCATTGACCACGCCTCCAGGTCTTTAGTTTACTCAAGTTAGGGAATAAGACCTTGTACTTAAGACACGCAAAATACAGCCCTGATCAATGTCATTTCCGCTTGGGACATCATCCAAACTGTTCCCCCTCCAATTTTAATGTATGGGATCGAAAATCTTAAAATGTGAATAACTCTTGATCTAAATCAATAATTGCAATTCTAACTAAAAAATATGTTTCTGGCGGCCCATCGCGGTCCCGTCACTAGTCGCGTTAGATGTAATCATACCTACTTCGGTTGCCGATCCTCCAAAGGGTCTTTTGGCTACATGTACTGTAGCTACTTTTAGCTCCTTCCAAGAGCTGTTTATTATGTTTATTTGCTATGCAAAATTATGCAAGTTTGAAATGCATGCCCCACCCAGTTGTCGGTGTCCCTTTTATTCCCATATATGGAGTTATTTGTCAGACAGCCACACTAAAGACTACACAGAATGTTCACGCAGGTTTACATTCTTTACGGCGACAATCTAGGATAAAGGACTTAACGGGAAGTTAACTTTCACTATCTTAACCCATTCTGGACGGGAACCCTTTTTGATGTTTTAAATGGGGGTTCGTATACTAATGCATGTCAAACTGGTACTTGAAATTAAATGGGTTGAGAATCACTGCGTAAAAGTCTTCTCTTATGGGGGTTGCTGTCATATATTTTCAAACGGGGGTCCGCGGGCAAATTAGTGTAAATTTGGGGGTCCTTGACATGAAAGCATTTGGGAACCACTGGCCTAAACTATATTGGTGTATGTTTTCTGTGCCGCATGGGGACTAACATTACTTATATACTGTATAAGATCACAGAACCTTGAACAGAAGAACCAAACATTACAGTAAGTGATTGATTGATTTATTAACATTTTGCAGAATTACAGTACATTCAAGTACAACTCAATACAAAAAACTGTTAACTGTGAGTGGACGACACCATAAAGCATTACACTTGTTTACAATAGGGTCCACCATTTTCAATTCATCAAAACATTAAGAGATGTACGAATACACAACTATAGTCAACAGCAAATCATCATAGAGGAGGTAAAAAGGGAAAAGAAACATATACAGTGAGGGGGGAAAGGGGTGGGTGGAGATTCAGATTTTACAGGGGCCAGTTTCGAATTGCAGCCATCCGTAGGTGCCCTTTGAGAGCAGTTTGAAGGAGTCAAGCAGGATTTGCATGTCTTAATGACTGTTGGTAGGGCGTTCCACATTTTGGTGGCATAGGAGCGTAATTCATTTAGACCCTTGTTTGTGCCGAATCTGGGTTGCACATAGTATGTTGAACTCCCTCTGGTGTTGTGGGTGTGGACTTCGTTGACATTAAGGAAGTATCTAGACAGGTACATGGGTATCTTGGTGGTGTAGCGAATCTTGTGGACCAGACCCATTGCAAGATGCTGTACTCTGTTGTCAACCCTAAGCCATTCCAGCCTGTCAAAGTGGGCAGGGGTGAGGTGGGTTCGGGGAGTGAGGCCAAGTAGTAGCCTGACCAGTTTGTTTTGGGAAGTCTGGAGCCTTGTTTTAAGGGCCTTTGAGGTGCTGTGGTACCAAGAGGTGCATGCATAGTCAAAGAAACCTTGTACGAGGGCTCCTGTTAGGGTTTCAAGGTGTTTTTGTTGACCAGTGAGGAGTTCCTGTATAGGAATCTTGTTCTTTGGTTGACTTTTTTGATTACGTTGGTGGCCATTTTATCACGGAAAGATTTTACTCCATGATGGAACCTAGGTAGGTAATTTCATCTTTTCGTGTCATTTTCAGTTCTTCATGACCCAATATTATTTATCATCTTATTTATCCGTGTTTTTACAAGATGTCATGTCAGTAGTTTTTCTAATACCTTCCCAATAGCCCACATCGTGGCTGCTGACGTGGGGATAGGTTAGCCTGCTATTTCAGGAGACTATTATAGTTGATTGTCTAATAATGTTTGGTGAGTTTTTAAAGTCTAATAAATCAATATAATGAAATATTGTGCCCATTTAAAGAACCACTCGAATTCACAATCAGAACACTTTATGTTATTATGCTCATTTGGAAAACAAAATTCTACTTCAAAAGTTGTGGATAGCATAAACAATAAGTTGAAGGGAAACTTCAACTTATTGCTTCAATTAACTTATTGCTTCAACTTATTGCCGGCCTTGCCGCACACGCCTGCGCCGCAAGGCCGTGGCAGGCGTAAAGAGTGTCCCTTATATTTCAAGTTTTCAAAGGTGGCAACCCTAATAAAGGTGCAATATAAATGTGATATGGACACAAAAAACATAGTTCTGTGTGATAGAGGGGTAAAACATTTACGAAAGTTGCACTAATATTTTAGAAATAGGTCAACGATAGAAATTACGTTAGTTTTGTGGATTAATTTACTTTTAATGCGTAGCCCCAGTGCCCCCACAAAATGACCGAAGCTACTTAATATTCACCAAAACCAGAGCAGAACTCCCACCATACGGGACTCTGGCAATCAATTAATACAGTTGCAACCACTATATTAATGACAAGTATTTCATACAACTTAAATTATCCCAACATCCAGAACAGACTTCAAAAGGTCTAAGGTCATGGTCAAAATGACATAATCAGTATTATCTCTGGAATGGAGAGACCTGCTGTAACAAGAATTATACTTTATGAATGAGCATACAGTTGTAACGTTTTGGAATTGATCCACAAAGCACTGCTTTAACTCCAAAGACTTGTTTATTGAATTCTCTGGGTATGAACACATGAATCAAATGCAAGCTATGAATCCATCTACATGCTTCGCTGACAACACATAACAATCTGACATCCGGGACCTTTCTTCAGTGGTGTTACTAGTATTCTGACATGCCAAGCGCCCCCTTATGGATGAAAGGTTAAACTGTCAAATGCATGAACATTACAACCCTCTTCTCCTTAAAGTTTTCTTTTTTTTTTAAACAGCTGTCAACAAACTAAACATTTATCTGATATTCAGTTCAACACTTTTTTTTTTTTTTTTTTTTTTTAACAGCTATTGTCAACATACAAAACACACGGCATGCATTGCATCGGAACCAGAGTCCATTCACATTATTCAAAATCAGCCAGATGTGACGGGGGCCCTCTGTTGACCCTGACCGGGTATCTACGGACAGGTGACTGTGGCTGAGGTGTGTTAGGGGCTAAGGGCTCTGGGGCTAGGGGCTCTGGGTTTTGTATGTCAGACCAGTCCATGACATCTCCTCCGTCATCCATAGTCTGCGATCCACACTGTGGGGTGTGGAGATCCTTGACCAGCCGTTTGAAGTGTGATGAGTTTCGGGTGATGACATGGTGGTCATTTCTAGCTGTCACCATGGAACCTTTAATAGAAATGACCTTGTAAGGTCGGGGGTTGTAAGCAGGGCATAATTTCCCATCCTTCTTTTGACGACACAGGACCATGTCGCCGACTTTCAGAGACAACGGAACAGCACGATGCATCCTGTCAGCATGGAGTTTCATCCTGTTCTTCGCCACTGCATCCGCTTGACGCAGCTGCGTATCCATGTGAGAGTGGATGGGAAGAGGAGACTCAGGTAATTTGATTCTGAGCGGCCTACCAAACAGCACATTGGCAGGAGCCATGCCAGTCGAACAGTGAGGTGTGGCACGGTAGTTGCGGAGGAATGTATATAGAGCCTGTTTCCATGGACGGCCCTCAACATGAGCAGCACGTATGGTCTTCTCAAGGGTGCGCATGAAACGTTCGGCTTCTGCATTGGCCTGAGGCCACAGTGGCGTTATCTTCCTATGGCTGAAGCCCAAATATCCTGCAAAATCTGCAAATTCAGAACCCTGGAACGGAGGACCATTGTCTGTTTTAACTTGAAATGGAATTCCCAGCGTAGAGAATATTTTGTCAAGTTTAGGAATCGTGGCTCTGGCTGATGTGGACTGTAGAATCTCCACTTCTGGATATCTGGAGTATTCATCAATCACCACCAAAAGATAATCACCAGACGGGAAAGGACCACAGAAATCCACACCAACCTTCTCCCAGGGTGATGACGGCAGCTCAGACATGCGGAGAGGTTCTTGTGTGTGAGTGGGCACGACAGCCTGACAGGGGAGACAGCCAGCTATCATCGTTTCTACTTGTCTGTCAATACCAGGGAACCAGACTTTTTCCCTGATCAGCTTCTTGGTTTTGACGACTCCTTGGTGGCCTTCATGAGCAAGTGATATTGCCCTGACTTGTAAAGAATGGGGAACAACAATCCTTGTGCCCCTCAGTATTGTGTCATCTGTAGCAGTCACAGTCAGTTCATCTTTGATTTTCCTGTATGACAGCAGCGCAGCAAAGTCAACCCCAGCAGGAAAATCCTGCTTGTCAGACAGTGACCACCATGAGCCTGTTTTGATGAGTCTAATTACTTCACATAGAGTGGGGTCAACTTTAGTTGCATCTTGGATTTCGGATAGTGTCATTGCCTTGGGAACGGCATTTGCAGTAATGAAGTGTAGATATTCTTCCGCTTGCTCTTCATCTGCTGACGCCTCATGTGAGATGTGTGACACCTGTGCAGGGTGTCGTGACATGTAGTCTGCTGGATTGTCCTTCCCAGCCTTGTAGCATACTGTGTAGTTATAGGGTTGCAAACGTAGACCCCAGCGTTCTATACGAGCAGGTGGCTTGGATTTGGGGTTGTTGAAAATCCATTCCAATGGTTTATGATCAGTAATTAGGGCAAAGGGCGCTCCATACAGGTATATGTGAAAATGTTCGCAGCCCCACACAATGGCAAGAGCTTCACGTTCTGTTTGTGAATATTTCTGTTCGATGGGTGACAGTGCCCTACTTGCATAGCTTAGCACCCTGGCCGGCTCATTTGTGCCATTTCTCTGTGCCAAAACAGCTCCAAGGCCCACCGGACTTGCATCAACTACCAGTTCAGTTAGTTTATGAGGGTCAAAATAGGTCATCACAGCATCAGTCGTCAAACTTTGTTTCATCTTATCCAGAGACCTCTGGTGATCCTCTGTCCAGCTCCAACGAGCGTTCTTTTTTGTAAGTTCTCTCAGTGGTTGAGTTATGGTGGCAAAATCCTTAATGAAACGGGCACTGTAATTGGCCATGCCAATCAAACTGCGAACTTCACTGGCATTATTTGGGGCAGGAGCGTTGTGTAGTGCCTGAACCTTTTTAGGATCCGGGGAGAATCCACCATCTGAGAATGTGTACCCGAAAAAAATCCAAAGTAGTTTGTGCATAGGAGCACTTGGCCTTGTTGAGAGTCAGGTTCTTCTCCTTTAATCGCTCAAATGTTGCTCTCAGAGCGTGATCATGGGCAGCCTTAGTTTTGCCGAACACCAAGATGTCATCACTTAGGTTGATAACTCCTGGGATGCCATCCAGCGTTTGTTGAATGGCATTTTGGAACACCTCTGCAGCTGAGGAGACACCAAAACTCAGTCTCTTATATCGTCGCAGTCCCACATGAGTGGAGAACGTTGTGATGTAACGGGAGGATGGCTCTAATTCTAGCTGATGATATCCACAATTTAAATCCAGCTTTGAGAAGAACTTGGAACCATTGAGTGACTGTATCACATCATCCACTGTAGGTGTGAGATGTCTCTCTCTTTCGATGGCCCGGTTTGGTAATCTCATGTCAACACAAATACGCACCGCTTCTGGGTCTTTTGGCTTCGGAACAGGAACAATTGGAGAGACCCATGGGGTGGGGCCATCCACCTTTTCAATGATATCAAGGTCTTCTAGGCATTGTAATTCAGCTTCAATTCTCCTCCTCACATGAAACGGTACCCTCCGATGAGGCTGTGCGCCTGGAGGGACATTTGGGTTTATGTGCAATTTGACTCGAAAGTCTTTCAATTTGCCCACTCCATGAAACAGGTCAGCATATTCAGTGAGGAGGCCATCCACTGCAGTCACTTCTGTCTGGTTTGAGGTGATTGTGGGCTGCACTGGCAGTTGTGGGGATGCGTGAAGTGTGTTGGCAACTGTAATTAGTCCCAGTTGAGTGGCAGTGTCATATCCAAGTAAACTACCATTGCTTCCTTGTAGTACATAGAAAGTTGCATTCGTGAAACGTAGCTTGGATTCCACTAGTGAGTTGAATTTCCCTATAGCAGGTAGTGGTGTGCGTGAACCATAAGGAAAAATGGGAACTGTGGATTTCGTGAGTGAGGGCTTACACTCAAATTTCTGGTATGTAGTTTCATCAATTATGTTTACAGATGCACCTGTATCAAGCATGACTTGAATGTTGCAGTCCCTTACCTTTATGTTTGCATGTGGGAGGTTAGCTTTTGGGCGGAGCACAGTGTAAACATACTCCTCAGAAGGCACAGTGTCTTGTGTGCCTGTCGCTTGTGATGTCATACCACCATCTCCACTGGTGTGAACATAGTGCACTTCATGTCGACCTCTGGTGCCTCCCTGTGGCTGTTTAGAGCGACAACATTTTGCAAAATGTCCTTGTTTTCCACATGCATTACACATTTTGCCTCTTGCTGGGCACTGCATACTATCCCGATGGGGAAAATTACCAGAGCAATTGTAGCATCTTTTCTTTACAGCTCCCCTTTCCATTTCCACAGCCATAACATCTTCCCTTGTATGTTGGATTGCGCTGTGTTGTGACTGTTCCATTCCAGATGCTTGAATCTCAGCAAGCGACATGGTTCTTCCTAATAACAGTAGCTCAGACAGGGTCATCTCTGGTTTTTGTAGTGCCTGGCGTCGTAGTTTGTTGCATGTGCATGTTTGAATAATCATAGTTTTGATCTCCCTTTCAACATCATGGAAGTCACAGGTGGCTGCCAGTTGCCTTAGCTTTGTGTGGTAACAGTCAAGTGATTCTCCGGCTAGTTGTTTAGCTTGTCTGAATTTGTAGGTCTCGTAGGTGATGTTGATTTTAGGGGAAAAATACTCACTCAGTTTGTCTTTAGCACGTGTGTAATCTTTTGCTTCTCCAGTGTCCGTGAGTGTGTCAAAAATGTCTTGCACACCTTCTCCAGCATAGTGCAAAAGCATAGCACGTTGCCTTGTATCATCTTTTACATCCAAAGCAATGATGAAGTTTTCAAACCGCTGTAACCACTTTTTCCACCGGACAGAAGAGTTCTGATCATCATTGACATCAAAAGCAGGGAAAGACGGCAATGCAGCAGCCATGTTTTTTTTTTTTTTTTTTTAATCCTCGTCGCCAGTGTAAAGTTTTGGAATTGATCCACAAAGCACTGCTTTAACTCCAAAGACTTGTTTATTGAATTCTCTGGGTATGAACACATGAATCAAATGCAAGCTATGAATCCATCTACATGCTTCGCTGACAACACATAACAATCTGACATCCGGGACCTTTCTTCAGTGGTGTTACTAGTATTCTGACATGCCAAGCGCCCCCTTATGGATGAAAGGTTAAACTGTCAAATGCATGAACATTACAACAGTGACCCTGTGTCCAATCATGGAATTTGTTATTTTAATGCAACGTGTTGATTTCTACTTCGAATAAGAAAAGGACCTGCAAGGCATGAACTCACTTCGTTTTCTCAGCCTCTCTTCCGAAAAAGAGGAAGTTAGAGCAGTTTACTAAAGAAGAAGTTTCAAAAACCATGCTGAGCCCCCCCCCCCCCCCCCGCCCTGCACCTACGTATCTCTCTCTCTCTCTCTCTCTCTCTCTCTCTCTCTCTCTGTAACTATTAGTTCACTATGACCACGAAGTAGAAGGTTTTTCGGAGCCGTTCAAGAGAAGATGAAACTACTCACCGTGGCCTGCGTTCTCCTCTGTGAGTAATTATTTATAGTTGAACTACTATTATTAAGATTATGAGTTTGAATTCATTACATCTGTAAATTTACTATTCTACCCCGGATTTGAACCCGTTTTCTGAGTTTTTATGTGTTACCATTGAGCTAATAGAGCCTGCCAGGTCAGATCCTGCGTCTATAGGTGAGACATGACCTTTGACATGATCTAAATGTATAGATAGAAGAGCAGGGAGACAAAATTCAACCTTTTATGAGTTATAATGTTATATTAATACATTTGGACAATGGACAAAATTACATTTAATTAATAAAAAGAAAATGACATAGTGACGCAGTGTTTTTATTTTATTAAGGATCCTGACCAAGGTTTTCACCTCGCTGTATATTTACAATTTCAACAATATTTGTATTGACTATTACATATATACATATTATATATTATAGCAATAAAAACCTAAACAACAGGCCAACGCACAGACAGCAGTGATGATGCAACTATATACAGTACAGAGACACCATCATAAAATGACATATACGTTCTTCTCCAATACATCAAACTATGCATTAATGTGTAGCCTCAGACAGGGAAATTATCATAATGGCACTGGCAGAATGGCAGCAGGCCCAGACAGAAAATATATATCATAACTTGAGCGGCCCCCTACGGTCGCGGCCCACAGGGAATATGCCCGCGGTATACGTCCTATGGCCAGTCCACTTTATGAAAGCATTTCAACCTGTTCTTCAGAACACCGTAAACACACGTACACATGCTACAAAGGGGCGTTACTCAGGACTGTGTAAGTCGTGGGTTGCTGCTGCTGTCAGAACCCCAGGAAGCTGCATGACGTAATCTGAAACCTTTTGTGGGGTATCAGCAGTGGAAGTGCTTTTGGAATGGCCCTCTATAGAGACTCCTCAACACGCAATTCCATTGGCAAGATCTGATGAAAATGGATATCAAATAAATGTAGATATTTGATTGAATCAAGCAACTTAAAAACTGTCTGTGGTGAACACAAAAGCCAGGGTAGATGTTAGAATTGCCCCAGGAGTGTTTTACAGTCAAAAACCCCCATTTTGTTCATTTGTTCTAATTTAATTTCAGTCAGCAGTCTGATGGTGTTTTTTTTTTTTTTCTTTTTTTTAAATGCAGATATGTATGCAAAGTGTATTATTGTCTCATCAATTCATTCATTTTGTATTATATGTTTTTATTTTCAGTGGGAAGCTTCTTCTCCTGTGGACTCAGTGAAGGTAAGGATACATGTATTATCTATTGTCTTTACTCATATAAATATCATATTTACACCTGTCACACACTTCATCCTGGATGGCTTAACCCATTCTGACCTGAGATCAGATTCTAAAAATGTCTTCTACATCCTGACACAATTTCCGAAAAAGCCATGTTTCTATGGCAGTCGTTATTCGATTTTTCAAAAATAGCAGACCTAAAGCATAACACAATGCTAACACCAAAAGGGGTTCCCGGCCCAAAATGGCTTAATTCTATCTAGGGTAAACACAGACAGGAGGATTCATTGACATAATGACAATTTGCCAGGTTGTAAAACATAAAATAATATTGTCTACTCTAAATAAAATGAAATAAAAGTTAGGAGGTAAATTGCATTAAGTACTGATGATGGAGTTATCCGCAGGAATATATACATATTAGAGCAGTTACAAAACACCAGTGTTTGTCATAACCAGCCACATTGTATGATGTAAATGTATACATTCCAGTCAAATGCTCCATTATGTCCTAATGTGAACAACAGATCAAGCAAAAGCCACACTGACAGCTGAGCAGACGATCCCAGTGTGTTGATCATTTACAACACATGTTTATTCACTGTGGTTCTGTATCCATAAAGATTACATAACCACAAGAATGTCCTGTATCAAAGATGTCACATCATCACTTACTCACTGACATTATGTTCATGATAATAACATGACATTAATGATGGTTTAACTGTGGTTCTGTAGTACTTTAGCCATAAAGAGATGAATGTGATGGATGTGGGAAATAGGACTTGATAATCAGCAGTGCTTCAGGGCAGAGGGAGTGGTGTGTGTGCGTGTGTGTGCGTGCGCATGTGCGTGTGTGTGTGTCTGTGTGTGTCTGTGTGTGTGTGCGCGTGCGCGCTCTTGTGCATAGCTTTGTGTCTTTGTACCACGGAATGTGACGATTTGATTGGCCGAGCACGGAATGTGATGATGCATGATGATGTATGATGATAAGAGCACCCCTCACTTCACACAAGTGTGATTTTCTTTCTCTGTCATAAACCACACAGATAAACCAAGGCCTACACTGGCATCAAGCAGATACAGGGTACGGCTATATGACAGAGTGACTCTCACCTGTACTGTGGAAGACAGTATACCTCCATGGGACATCTCCTTTTACAGATACGAGTCTAGACTGATGAAGACAGGTCGATCAACCTACACATTCCATCCCTCCAGTTTCTCAGAGAGAGATGCATATCGGTGTCGAGGAGGGAGAGGAAACCCACCATACTACACACAGTACAGCAACTCAGTTTATATCACTGTCTCTGGTGAGTTCTATACAAACTATAATCTAATGTAATCTCATCTCCCTGCAGGGAGTGTGTTTAACAACACACCCTCCCTGTTTGTAGTACACAAGTGATGTACACAAATCGGTAAACGCATCATCTCAGAGATATATTCCATTCTAATTGGCTATATGATTGCCTGCCAAATTAAACAACAGTGACATCATGTACCTGCAGGACTGACTTATCTACAAGAGGGTCTGATAGCAGGACTTGTTGTGACTGTAGTGACAGTACTGTCCATGTCCCTGCTGCTCCTGCTGTGGTAGTCTAGGAAAATTGGCCTCAGATCCTGTGCAGCAGGGGCGTGGCCCAGTGCGTTGCGTTTCAAATGAAATGCGAATCAAAAGACAGGGGCGGGTTCCACATGGAGTGGGCGCTACATCTAAATAAGACGGAAGGGAAACAATTGCTCCTTGAGCGGTGGTGGCCTACTACAATTCAATTTGGAATTGGATTCCCTTCGGACTATTTTCATTGTATGCACAGTGCTTCAGACCGGAAAGGGGAGTGTCCGCTCAGATTCTGAGCGCAACATACTTCCCTCACAGGGATACGTTCCTTTTTTCCCAGAAGTTCCTTTTTTTCTCGCCCGCCTAGTGGCGAAAAATAAAACTTCTGGGAACTCAGATTACTGCTGTGGCGACGCAGAACATCTAAAGGTGAGAAACATATAACAAGCTGACCCGACTGAACAGGAAACACATCCAAGTGGAACAAAGGAGTCCCGGATGCACTACAAAGTACAAAGCCTTTATTTGTGTTACTATATGACAATGAGAGACTTTAATTGAGCTGTGCGTAAAAGGCACCATACTTTTTCTACATGAATATAACCATTATAACTATAACATACACATTGATTCTATCATGTGTAATGCTTCTGATCGATTTCTCATTGATCCTAAACAAGTACAGAGTGTCTTTAGCTGCTTGCAACAAAAAATCAACGGGGCCTGATGGTTTGCCTGCCTTGTTGTTAAAAAAGTGCTCTGAAGAGCTTACAGCTGCCTGGTGCCCTATTTTCCAACAGTCTGTAGACAAACACATTGTTCCTGATATCTGGAAAAAGTCACTAATAATTCCTGTTCCCAAAGTATCTTGTCCCTCTGTGAACAAAGATTACAGACCCATTGCTTTAACTTGTGGGGTTATGAAATGTTTTGAGAGAATTATCGTGAACTCACTTAAGTCTCAGGTGGCTTCCTTTATGGATCCTTTACAATTCGCTTACAGGGCTGGGCGCAGCACGGAGGATGCTGTAGTCAGTATAACTCACTTAATTAGCAAGCACTTGGAGGAGCCAAAGGCGTATGCTCGTGTCCTTTTTGCAGACTTCAGTTCTGCTTTTGATACTGTAAGCCCTCTGTTACTTGTCAAAAAGCTAAATGACATGAATGTAAATCCATTCATCATTAGATGGTTCCACTCCATGTTAACAAACAGATCTCAACAGGTAAAGGTGAACTCAGTGCTCTCAAGCTCCAAATTGTGTAGCACAGGTGTGCCACAAGGGGGGGTGAGTTCACCATTTCTTTTCACTGCCTACACAAATGATTGCAGAAGCAGCCAGCCTAACAACTTCATCTTGAAATTTTCTGATGACACTGTAATAGTCAGCCTGTTGAGGGGTGTTGAACACCCGGTGGGTTATATCAGTGAGATCAATAACTTTAAAGACTGGTGTGATAACAGCCACCTTATGTTAAACACCACAAAAACCAAAGAGATGATCTTCGATCCAAAAGGTGTCCACATCCATGACCCAGTGGTCATGGGGGGCACGCAAATTGAGCAGGTTGTATCATACAAGTACCTGGGGATCCAAATGGACAACCAGCTCAAATGGAACGTCCATGTGGACTATCTGTGTGCCAAATTGGCACAACGCTTGCACTTTCTCCGCAGGCTCAGGCTCTTTGGTGTGAGCAAGGGAGTCATGTCAACCTTCTATGATGCAGTGCTAGGTAGCATTATTTGATATGGCATGACAGCTTGGTTTGGGACACTCTCTGTCCAGCTCAAATCTAGAATAGCTAAAATGGAAAAAACAGCCATGAAGGTAATTGGTAGGAAAGATTCTCCATCTCTTCAGACAATCTTTGAGAAAACGGTGCTCAGTCTGTCTAATAGAGTGTTGTCTGATCCTTCACATATATTATCTTCAGAGTATGAGCTGTTACCCTCTGGTAGACGCTACAGAGCGTGTTGTTGCAAGAGCAACCGCTTCAAACTTTCTTTTCTTCCCACTTCAATTGTTCTACTAAACAACCGCCACATAGTTCATAGTTCTTAGTGGGGAAGGGACTTCTGACCTGCATCAGTTATGTATTGCACTTTTGTGATTGTGATACTATAAACTGTGAATACTTTAGCACTTTTTTAATATTATACCTTCTCTTATTGCAATTTGCACTTCTCTTGTGATACTCTTTTGACTTGTACTTTGCTGCTACTGTGTATTGTCTTGTGTGTATTGTCTGTCTGTTTTAAAAAGCGTTGATGTATGTACTAATGCACTTTTGCCCAAGACAAATTTCCCCTCGCGGGACAATAAAGTATATCTCATCTCATCATCAGAGTACGTTTTCATTTATCAACATTTTCAGTAAATTTTTGGACCTTGTTTATTTGTCAATAAATCACCTTAACTACAATAAGAACCTTTCTGGATTTGATTGAAAGAAACGCGTCATACACTTCCTGCCGACAGCTCAGCCTCATAGCACTACTTCTAATTTGAATTGATGGGACGAAGTAGTCGCTACAACAGTTATAGTAAATGCAGAAGGAAAAAATCAGTTTGATTGATGTACCGCCACTGCACTGACAATCGCTACATCTTGGGGGGGGGAAAGGAAAATGAAATAGGTCCCCTTGTGTAACTGTCCCAGTAACGGGTATTTTCTATTTTGTATTTCTATTTTTCTATTTCTATTTTCTATTCTAATTTATTGCTAATGTGAACATTAGAGGTATGTTTCTGGGTACACTGTATTTGCATGCCGTGTGTGGTGCCTGGTTGAGGCTGTGACGTGTTGAGGGCGTGCAGGAAGAGCCCTGCGAGTAGCATTAAATGGCACCTGTGTGAGCTGGCTCAGGCAGATTAAGCCAAGTTGCAGGGGTGAGAGGACCCCGTCTCACTCCACTCTGTAAGAGTGTCCGTAAATAATAAAAGAGATAGAAGAGAATTCAGAGTAGCTCCTAAATAAATCGCAGAAGGCGCACACGGTACGTTACATGTTGTTTGATTCTTTGTTTGTAAATATTGTCGTAGTTCCGTTGATTGTTTGTGTACGTTTCATCATGTTTGTTTACAATAATAATAATCCGGAAGTCATGATTGACCGACAAACAAGGACATTCACATTGCAATTCCACGGTATTTAAGAGAATGTATGTATGTTTTTTGTTACAGTTTTCACGTTGTTTAACATGGGAAAATAAAAGACCCTTAAAGACATCAGTCGGAGCGTTGTCATCTTTCTGCTACGGGAGCCGCTACACCTTGTTTCAGAGTGGTAGATGGTGTTGCAGTCAAGGGAGACGTCACTCACTTTAGATTGCATATCAGACAATAAGTTGGAGAGAGTAGGCTATGGCTCTCAGATTTTTTCTCAAAAGGTCAATCTAAACAGTATTTCTAGCCAGAGTATCCACATTCAACTGCCGTGGAAATTTGGGAGGGGCGGCACCCGGATCCTCTCTTCTAGGTCACAGATTTACATCTTCGGTATTTACACAATGGAAATAAGCTCACTGACTTTTTGGGGTCATCCTTTTGACTACTGTGTGAAATCTGCATTCTAATGTTTTTTTGTTTTTTCTGGTCAATTAAAACTAAATGCCCATATTACAGCTAGAAAACAAAAGTCCCCTTTGGCTTTTATGAATTTCTACAAGTGCATGACCACGGCTTAGTGTTAAAGACCATACTTTAAATATGAAGCAGCGTATGTCAGTAACCTATTGACATACAGTATGTACAATAAACCAACAGGCACCATTGAAACCTGAGGCTCCAAGCTTGAACAGACAAAGTCTGAATGAATACAAGTGAAACGACTTGCCTTACCCTCCACGTTCCTAGGCCCACCACAGGCATCTTTGCTCCGGTGTTGAGTGTGACAGACGGTATCATGATGTCGGTTTGATTTGCTGCTGTAGAACTACCAGTATAATCTACCAGCCTCTCATGGACACCCCTGCAAGTCTGTGTGTAAAAGCTGGGATTTAAAGGCGCCTGAACAGCGGAGAGAGAGAGAGAGAGAGAGGGGGGTGGATTGCAACCCACTTATGTAGTCATTCTATTGGTAAACAGAAGAGTGGGACGGGTCTATGTGCGATTTCAGGCTTCTGCCCTAGAGCCTCCCTGTAGGAACATGACTCAGCACTTTTTAGAAAACTCACATTTTGTACTCAAGTAAAGTACAAATACCTCAAAACTGTACTAAAGTACAGTACTTAAGTATATGTAGGCTAGAGTTAGTAGGCCTAATAGTCGGACAATGTGAACAACTACACGTCAAATGGTTCCACGTTTCATTTATTTTTTTAATATAATTTTTATCCCACGATTTTGCAACCCATTTTTTCACCCAGTGTCAATTATCGAATGTAATCTTGGGCGCTACACTTCCTCTGCCAACCTGGGGGGGGGGGCAGCGGAGTGACCTCCTGCTTCCTTCTATGCATGAGGTCCAAGCTGCTTCTTTTCATCTGGCAGGGGGGAGCTTACCCGGCCAGTTCCTTTCCCCTCCATCAGGCGCCCCGGCTGGCCAGGGGGAGGTAGTTTAGATACCAGGATTACTGCATGTTTTTTGTGAGGGTATACCCTAGGGGACATGTGGAGAACATGCATGTTTTCATTTTTATTCTCCTTTTGAATATATATGCTTTGTAGCACTTTGAGATTTGTTTCAAATGTAAAGTGTGTTATAAATAAAATTTATTATCATTATTATTATTATTATTATTATTATTAGTAGTAGTAGTAGTAGTAGGCCTATAGTAGTACTAGTATTATTATTATTATTATTATTACATTTATTATTATTATTATTATTATCAGAGATGGGAAGTAACAAAGTACTTCGTTACTGTAAGTATTTTTTTTTCGAGTATCTGTACTTTACGGAGTACTTATTTTTCTGACTACTTTTTACTTTTATCCGTTACATTTTAACACAAGTAATAGTACTTTCTACTGAGTACTTTTCAAAATAGGCTCGTTACTTTTATTTTATTGCATGACACCGATTAAAATAATACTATAGGCGCATTGAACGTACCATCAGAAAAGGAAGGAAAAAAAAGGTCCCTCGCAGCGCACACACAAGTCAGTGAACAGAAGGTACCGTACGACGGTGAAGAGTAGACACGTTGAGATTGTGAGACAACAGACTATAAAGAGCACCCGCGACTAACAGAAGTGAGCCCCACGCATTAAACGAGAAGCACCACCGCTTTATAAAATAGCTACCGCGGTGAAGTTGGTTTCAGGTTTTATATCCACCCAGTTGGATATTCGAAAATGTTAGGGACCGTCAATAAATTACAGATTTCATTTTTTTTCAAATGCAATATCTCCTAGACAAAACCACCTGGACACACCAAAAAATATCACAATGTTCATTGGCCATGCCTACACTATGCACACCCTTTATTTTTATTTTTTTCCTGAAAATGTATATTATAAATTTCTGAAATCTAAGAATTTGAATAACTTTTTGGTCACAAGACCTTTTCAACAAAATCATTGTTCATATTTTTTTTCAGTAATTCCTACATGATGCACACCCTTTATTTTGACATTCTTCCTCAAAATGTATTTTTTATGAATTTTTGAAATCTAAGAAATTGAATAACTTTTTGGTCACATGACCTGTTCAACAAAATCATTGTTCATATTGTCTGTCATTCATGCCTACATGATGCACACCCTTTATTTTGACATTCTTCCTCAAAATGTATTTCTTATGAATTCTTGAAATCTAAGAAATGTAATAACTTTTTGGTCACATGACCTGTTCAACAAAATCATTGTTCAAATTATTTGTCAGTAATTCCTACATGATGCACACCCTTTATTTTGAAATTCTTCCTCAAAATGTATCTTTTATGAATTTTTGAAATCTAAGAAATTGAATAAATGTTTGGTCACATGACCTGTTCAACAAAATCATTGTTCAAATTGTCTGTCATTCATGCCTACATGATGCACAACCTTTATTTTGAAATTCTTCCTCAAAATGTATTTTTTATGAATTTTTGAAATCTAAGAAATAATATATATGAATAACTTTTTGGTCACATTTTCAACAAAATCAGGTTAACCCGCAGGTTAATATCACCTGGCGGTCTGAGGGCCACATGTGTCCCCCACCTTCACCTAATGCGGCCCAGAGGTTAATATCAACTGGTGGCCTGAGGGCCACATGTAGCCCCCACCTTCACCTAATGCGGCCCGCAGGTTAATATCAACTGGCGGTCTGAGGGCCACATGTGGTCCCCACCTTCACCTAATGCGGCCCGGAGGTTAATATCCACACCTTCACCTAATGCGGCCCGCAGGTTAATATCTACTGGCGGCCTGAGGGCCACATGTGGCCCCCGTGCACCTTCACCTAATGCGGCCCGCAGGTTAATATCAACTGGTGGCCTGAGGGCCACATGTGGCCCCCACCTTCACCTAATGCGGCCCGCAGGTTAATATCAACTGGTGGCCTGAGGGCCACATGTGGTCCCCACCTTCACCTAATGCGGCCCGCAGGTTATTATCGGAATACTGATATATTATTGATTTCAGCTGTTACAATTCGACACATGCAAACGCTTTAATTACTTCAGTCTATATTAGTAGCTTAATGACTATAGTAGGCCTACTAGTCTTAGTCTTATGTCTACTATAGTCTTATGCCATTTAAGTTCCTAAATGTAACATAAAAAGTAAAAACATATAAATGTATTTGAAATTAAATAAAACATTTACTTTTCAAGATTTCAATTCAGAAATAGCTAAAAATAATTCAGAATTTAAATTAAAAAAGAGCAAAAAAAAGCAGATCTACTAGATCAAAACATGTTGCAGTTTGAGCTTGTAGATCAGCTATTTTTTACTATATGCATTGTGGCCCTCTGGAGTGAGTGTGGAATATAGTTGCCCTCTCTCTCTGAGTCTCCATCATCAAAGTGTTCCACCCCTGCCCTATCCAAAAACTAGTTATAGATCTCATTGACACAAGACAAAACAGAGTTGATAATATGCCACATGCCACATGCAGTTGAATGCATGTGCAAATTGCATTATTTAATACAGCTGTGGCACAGCCCACAGGTGAAGTTGATTTCAGTCAATAGCACAGTAAAGATGATAATAATCTAATGTGATGTGTGTAGTTCTTTATAGATCTAGCTTCTTAATTTTTATCTCAAAGTGCACCAGATTGAAGCATTTTCATGTCAAATTTACATAATAGAACCGTCTGGCCATAAGCATGAAGTCCGGTTGGCGCTGTCCATGGTGCTGAAAGGCTATAGGTTATTTTTAAGTGCGTCACATTTTTCCAGATCACACCAGGCTCTTTAATACTTTGAACAGTTTTCCTCTCGGCACCCTGTCATAGGCTTTGGAAGTCTATAAAGGCAACATACAGTTTCAGCTTCTTTCTTACACAATGTTCAATTATAAGTCGAACTAAGTGCCACAATGTGCTCTATGCAGCTTCTTCTAGGTTGAGCTCCTGCCTGCTCTCGGAATGGCTTATACCAGCACATCAGTCTGTTATTAAGCACATAGTCATATACTTTTGCTGCACTATTGATCACACTTATGCCCCGATAATTGTCACAATCAAGTCGGTTACCCTTCTTAAATAACATCATCAGTTTAGCAGGGGCCCAGTTCATTGGATAGCCAGTTAGAAATATGGAATTCATGAGTGTACATAGAAACGTGACCCATTCTACTGGCAGAAGCTTGAAAACACCTGGGCTTACAACACCGGGGCCCGCTCCTTTTCCTGCCTTTAGCTGGCGGTCATTTACATATGATGCATATGATGCTACATGATGCACACCCTTTATTTTGAAAATGTTCCTAAAAATGTATTTTTTATGAATTTCTGACACACATACCTATTGCACACCCTTTATTTTGAAAAGAAAAATACTCAAGTTTTTTTTTCTCATGAATTTATTACATCAAAGTAATAAATGACCAACCAAATCTTGTTGTTCAAGAGGCTGGTTCCATTGTCAATGGATGTGATGGGGGTGAAGTCAGCAGACAAATCTCAGGTTCACCACATCTTAGGCTTACTGTAAATGATATAAAACAGTCTGTTTTTGTCACAGTCTGAGTGGGAGTGTGGGTGTGTCTGAACCACCTGCATTCTATCCCCTGCAATCATGCCCACAGTATTTAAGACTCAGTCTCTCTACAATCTCTGCCAGATTGTCTTGTGACTTTCCACGCAACCAAGCCATTTTCAAGCCTTGTTTTACTGACTTCTGTTTGCTTCTTCTAGACCACGATTTTTGCAAAACCCTTGCCGGTACTTCTGCCCTCGCTGACTGCCTTTGGAGATTGACCTTGCTTTGAACTGTTTCTGATTTTTGCCTGCCCCTTGCCTGTTTTGTCGTTTTGGAATAAAGACCTGCTTTCTGTGACTTTTGTGTCTGCATCCTGAGTCCTTTCCACGTGTGCCTTGACATTACAATCTGGCCATGATGGACTCAGCAGACATGAATGCCATGCAGGTAGCAGTGCGTGAACACGGAGCCATGCTACATGACCAGCAGAAGGGTATACAGCAAGTGGGCCACAACCTGAATACTTTGGCTGATTCTGTCCAGGCCCTCTCCACTCAAATGCAACAGCTGTGTCTGCAAACTTCCTTGACCCCTGATGGGTCTGCCTCCGCCCCGTCTAATCGGCCTGATGTTCCTCAAGCTACTGCCAGAGAACCCAGACTGCCCCCTCCTCAACCCTACAACGGTGAGCCTGGAAACTGTCGTTCCTTTTTGTCCCAGTGTTCATTGATTTTAGAGCTACAGGCCTCAGCCTTCCCTACACAGCGTTCACGTGTGGCCTACATAATAACTTTACTCACTGGCAAGGCTCGGGAGTGGGGAACAGCCATATGGGATTCTGATGACCCTATTTGTGCTAATTACAATGACTTTACCAAAGAAATGAAGGAGGTTTTTGACCGTGCTGTTTCGGGCAGGGATGCTGCCAGGCAGTTGCTGCAGCTTAAGCAAGGCAGCAGATCAGTTTTTGATTATGCCATTGACTTCCGTACTCTGGCTGCCTCGTGTGGGTGGGGAGACACCGCTTTGTATGATGCCTTCTTGAGTGGTCTGTCTGATGCTGTGAAGGATGAACTGGTGTCACAGGAGCTGCCTACTGAGTTCAAGGAGTTGGTGAAGCTGTCCGGCAGGGTCGACGCTCGGCTCAGGGAGCGACGCTCTGAAAGGAGTTTTTTCCGACCTCGCCCACGGCCCACCACTGCTGCCTCTCTGTCGTCGCCTCTCCAGGAGGAAGCCCCCTCTCCTGAGCCCATGCAGATCGACCGTGCCAAGCTGACCCCAGAGGAGCGCATGCGCCGCCGCCAGGAGAACGCCTGTTTCTACTGTGGCCAGGTGGGCCATCTCTGCCTCAAATGTCCATTAAAAGCCGACGCCCATCATTAGAAGCAGGGCTTCTGGTGGGCACTGCTCAAGGTAATTCCCCTGCCAAACGTTCTTATTTACCCATTATGCTGTTACTGTCTGATGGTGCTCACCCCCTCACAGCTCTCATAGATTCTGGGGCAGATGAGAGTTTCATCTGCGCTGACACAGCCCGTCAGTTGAAGATTCCTATGCTTCCCCTAAAGCAGCCTTTGTTGACTAGTGCCATTAATGGACGGACTCTCACGCGTATTACTCATGTCACAGAGCCTGTTGGGGTGCGGATTTCTGGAAATCATTCTGAACGCTTATCTTTTCATGTTATGGATAACCCTCATGTCCCCATTGTCCTAGGCTTTCCCTGGCTGTCAGTCCACAACCCCCATGTTAATTGGGCTGATAACACTATTATGAGTTGGAGCCAGTTTTGCCACTCTCATGCCTAACCTCAGCTGCCATCTCTCTCTCCCTGGAGCCAGACAGAACTGAGGAGTTCCCAGATTTGTCCTCTGTCCCTCCTGAGTACCTGGACTTAAAGACAGTTTTTAGTAAGTCCCGTGCTGTTTCCCTTCCACCTCACAGGCCATATGACTGTCGTATTAACCTCCTGGAAGGAGCCATGCCCCCCAAGGGGCGCCTTTATTCCCTCTCACATGCAGAAACTGAGGCGATGAACAAATACATCTCGGAGTCCCTGGCCGCAGGCATAATCCGCCCATCGTCCTCCCCTGCTGGTGCTGGCTTCTTTTTTGTTGGCAAGAAGGACGGTTCCCTAAGACCATGCATCGATTACAGAGGTCTAAATGATGTCACTGTCAAGAATCGATACCCATTGCCACTCATGTCTACTGCCTTTGAACTATTACAGGGTGCACATGTCTTTACTAAACTTGACCTACGTAATGCATATCACCTTGTGAGGATAAGAGAGGGAGATGAATGGAAAACTGCCTTTAACACATCCACAGGGCATTATGAATATCTTGTTTTACCCTTTGGTTTGACTAATGCTCCAGCTTTTTTCCAGGCCCTTGTCAATGATGTGCTGAGAGACATGGTGAACCGTTTTGTTTTTGTGTATTTGGATGACATCTTGATTTTTTCTCCCTCTCTCAAAGAGCACAGACACCATGTCAGGCAGGTTCTCCAACGCCTCCTGGAGAACCGTCTCTTTGTAAAGGCAGAGAAGTGCGAGTTTCACCAGAGCACAGTGCCATTTTTGGGGTTTATTGTGAGTGCCGGCCAACTTCATGTAGATCCTGCCAAGGTAAAAGCTGTCACTGATTGGCCCAGACCAGCCACAAGGCGTGATCTCCAAGGCTTTTTAGGTTTTGCCAATTTTTATCGCAAGTTTGTACGCAACTACAGTACCGTTGCTGCCCCACTCACGGCTTTGACCTCGCCCAAAGTACCTTTCCGCTGGAATCCTCAGGCTGAGGATGCTTTCTCTAAGCTCAAGCATTGTTTTTCCACTGCACCTGTCCTAACTGTCCCTGATCCCTCTAGGCAGTTTGTTGTGGAGGTTGACGCCTCAGAGACCGGAGTGGGTGGTGTGCTGTCCCAGAGAGCCACTAAGGACAACAAACTGCACCCCTGTGCCTACTTCTCTCATCGTCTGTCTCCCCCTGAGCGCAACTATACCATAGGTGATCGTGAACTGCTGGCAGTGATGCTGGCTCTTGAGGAGTGGCGCCACTGCCTTGAGGGGGCGGCCTTGCCTTTCATCGTTTGGACTGATCACAAAAACCTTGAGTATATCAAGTCAGCTAAACGCCTTAATTCCCGCCAAGCTCGATGGTCTCTGTTTTTTTCACGTTTCAATTTCACCCTGTCATATCGCCCAGGCTCAAAGAATACTAAGCCGGATGCCCTGTCCAGGATCTATTCTCCAGAGAAGGAGCCTTTGGTCCCTGAGCCTATTCTGCCTCCTGAGCTGATTGTTGGGGCTGCACTCTTTGATGTTGAGTCACAGGTTCTGAGGGCCCAGAGTCAGGAACCCGGCCCGGGTAATGATCCTCCTAACTGCCTTTTTGTCCCCACATCTGTTCGTCCAAAAGTGTTGACCTGGGGACATGACTCCAGGTTGGTGTGTCACCCAGGGGTGGCACGAACTATGGCCTTCATTAAGCGGCGCTTCTGGTGGCCATCCATGAGGGAGGATGTGAAGCAGTTTGTAGCAGCCTGTGACACATGTGCCCGGAACAAGCACAGCAACCGACCCCCGGCTGGCCTTCTACGACCCCTTCCTGTTCCACGCCGACCCTGGTCCCACATAGCCCTTGATTTTGTTACTGGTCTGCCTGTTTCCGACGGTAACAATTGCATACTTACTGTTGTTGATAGGTTCTCCAAAGCAGTTCATTTTATTCCCCTGACTAAGTTGCCCACAGCCAAGGAGACAGCAGAACTGCTAATCACTCATGTTTTTAAGCTTCATGGTTTACACCAGGATATAGTTTCTGACAGGGGACCCCAGTTCTCTGCTCAATTCTGGAGGGCGTTTTGCAAACTCATTGGCGCTTCTGCCAGCCTGTCTTCAGGTTTTCATCCCCAGACCAATGGCCAGGCAGAGAGAGCCAACCAGGACCTGGAGGTGGCACTCCGGTGCATGGCCTCCTCCGACGCCACATCCTGGAGTAGGATGCTTCCCTGGGTCGAATATGCACATAACTCACTTCCCTCTTCAGGTACTGGTCTGTCCCCATTCCAGTGTTGCCTAGGCTACCAGCCTCCACTGTTTCCTGCGCAGGAGGAGGAGGTGGCGGTCCCCTCAGCCCAGGCTTTTGTTAGACGGTGTCGGCGGACCTGGAAGTGGGCTCGAGCCCGTCTGTTGCAGTCGGTGGCCTACTTCAAGAAGCATGCTGACAGGCGCCGCTCTGCAGCACCCCGCTACCGTGTAGGACAGAAAGTCTGGCTTTCCTCCAGGAATCTGCCTCTGAGGGTCCTGTCTCGTAAGCTGGCACCGAGGTTTGTTGGGCCTTTTCCCATTACCAAACTCATCAATCCCTCTACAGTAAGACTTTCACTGCCTCGGCCCATGCGACGTGTTCACCCGGCCTTTCATGTTTCCCAAGTCAAGCCTGTTGTTCTCAGCTCTCTCTCCCCCCCATCCAAGCCCCCTCCGCCTCCCAGGGTCGTCGACGGTGGAGAGGTGTTTACAGTCAGGCGGTTATTGAAGGTTCGCCCTAGGGGCAGGGGTCTCCAGTACCTTGCTGACTGGGAGGGCTTTGGACCAGAGGAGAGGTGTTGGATCCCGTCCAGGTTTGTCCTGGATCATTCCCTCATCGATGATTTTCACCGTGACAACCCCGATGCCGTGGATGGGGCGCCAGGTGGCGCCCGTAGGGGGAGGGGTACTGTCACAGTCTGAGTGGGAGTGTGGGTGTGTCTGAACCACCTGCATTCTATCCCCTGCAATCATGCCCACAGTATTTAAGACTCAGTCTCTCTACAATCTCTGCCAGATTGTCTTGTGACTTTCCACGCAACCAAGCCATTTTCAAGCCTTGTTTTACTGACTTCTGTTTGCTTCTTCTAGACCACGATTTTTGCAAAACCCTTGCCGGTACTTCTGCCCTCGCTGACTGCCTTTGGAGATTGACCTTGCTTTGAACTGTTTCTGATTTTTGCCTGCCCCTTGCCTGTTTTGTCGTTTTGGAATAAAGACCTGCTTTCTGTGACTTTTGTGTCTGCATCCTGAGTCCTTTCCACGTGTGCCTTGACAGTTTTGGTCTATGTGACAATTGTCCAAAGTAAAATATATTAGTCAATGTATTTTTCTTTCAACTTACAAAGGTAAATCAGCAAAGAGCACACTTCCATGACCGCTTTGCCTTTTGGAACATTGCTGTGGTCATGTTAAGGCAGCGTTTATGGAACCACCTTTCGCAGCTCTCGCACTCGATCTGAAAAGTAATTAACAAATTACACAATTACATAATATTACTATCTTAAGGTCCTTCAAGATAATCTAATTTGACAACAGTTCACTCTATACAGGAGCCACATTGTTAATTTCAGATAGTATTACATTTTGTATAATGCAACCATACCATCACCAATTCTGTGATTCACTTGTGTGATTACTCCACTTGTGTGATTAAACCTACTTTCAGATTTTTGTCTTTAAATGCATGCTGTGTGCGTGCACGTGTGCATGCGTGCGGCTGCATGCTCTTGTGTGCGTGAAGGGGGATCTTAAATTGCTGATGTGTTGGTAACATCACCAAGGGAGTGAGACATCCCATAATGATGTCTTTTGACAAGATAGTGATAAAAGATTTAAATCGATGGCATGTCATCAATATGACATACGGACATCATGTACTAAGGTCCACACAGTGTGCTCTGACAATGTGTACAATGAGTACGCGGAAAGAAGTACAGTGGGTAATGCATGACCAGGTGGGTCATGCAACAACATTCATTGTTCCAAAGTACATTTCTCATTTCATTTTAATTTATTGTTACATTCTTAACACTGACCCAGTCTATCCAGAATGTTGGTGATGTTGATCCACCTCCAGGGGGTTTGTGCTGTGCACACATGGAGCATTGGTGTTCCTTATCAAAGGCTACAAAAAAATACAAAAAAATGTATTATTTTTTACATTATTGTTGATTGTTGATAATATTTAAACCTATACTGTAATCTACCCACTTGAGCTTTCCATAATTGTGCAAGCAATTTCCTTTCGCTTTAGTGACATTGCTTGCTTTGATGGGTCTATGTCCATGGTTTGGGGGACATTGGGGTGGTTTGCCAACACCAGAACTGCCATCTGAACCATCAGACAAAACATTTCAGTATTGCATTAAAAGGAAATAACAAGGAATTGACATTTGAAAATTGGATTGAAATTATACACACTATAAACATGTTATTATGTACCTGCATAACAAATACACCACAGCTGAAAGAGTCTTTCTGTTTGGTGTGTTTTATCACCCCTCCTCTCCATTTCTGGTCAACCCATTCGGTTTTGCTATGCCTTGTCCTTCTTATCTTGAAGAACTCCCTTTAAGCATAACATAAGTTAACATTAAAAGGCTTTAATTTTGCGTTTTCAAACCATTTAAATTGTATTTGCCGTGGGGGGAAGGGAGGCCGCATATTGTCATTTTAAATATTTTGACTTTTTATACCTATGAATCATATTGGCATTAGTTTAAGTGTGTTACAAATAAAATCGATTATTAATTAATTAAGTTATGATGTTTGTGTGAGATTCCAACAAATACTAGACAGATTTATATACTTTAATAAAATTATTATTTCACTGTGTTTATACATTTTTCTACAGTGTTTCAAACTACTAATTACTGCAATAAATTACTTTATTTATAGTGCTTTTGATTGAGAAATGTAATTGTAAGGCAGTAAACTGTAATAATTCATTAGGGCATTACAAAGGTAACCACACGATTAGTTGATAGCCCGGTATTTCTTATACCTAATTGCTTTTATTATCAGTCACATGTTGCCTCATAATTCTTTTTTTAATATAACCTTAACAAAATTCCATAATCTTTACAAATGTTCAGGCACTTTGAAAAACTCTCATGCTAAAAACACCACAATATTTATTTTCACCTGAATCTGGCTGCAGCACTGTCAGAGTCCGATTTTTCTTTGTTTCCAGCTGCAGGATCCACAAGAAATACCTGCTCTGTTGCTTTGTGCATAAACTGTTTGGGCGAAAGATGTTGCTTAATACACAAAAACTGTCATTGAATCATTAGATTGTCTCACCTATTGATATTTTCCTCAAAAACATAATTAAATACTTACCAGAAATTTCCAGTGGTTGTTGTTGCAGTTTACAAAACTAATCACTGCACTGTAGTCCTCGAAGTTGACCTAAAAATGTAGCATGGATTATTACTTAGTAATAAATCTAAATAAACTATCACATTCTTAAGCCTAAGCAACAATTTTATTTAAACTTACCCTTGAAAGACTGTGTTTGTGAAAGGATGACCTTTCACCATTCAAAATCACACTAGCTGTGAAGTGGTTTAGCATGTAGACACTCTGTCCATGTCCACTGTTAGCCAGAGCTGTGTGGAAGAAGCATTCAATAGCCTAAAAGAAGAGCATACAACATCACAAACGATGGTTACAATTGTGACACATTTTATGCGTGTTAAGCACTCCTTAAGGTGCAATAGAACATTGTAGGAATTTTAAATAGCACACACACACACACACACACACACACACACACACACAAACACATTTACCTCTCCGACAAGCCACTTGTGTGGCTTGAGATTGATTGCAACTCTGAATGGTGTAAAATGTAGTTGTTGCCCTTTTTGTTAGCCGAATTAATGACAGCAACCACCACCTCTGTCACCTTCCTGTTTTTCCACAGGGCTTGTATCTGCAAAAATATGTGCACATTATTACATTTACAGTATGTCCCCAACCACAAAGCATATTTACACTCAACAGAATGATAATGTTTAACATAAAATGCAGTACCTCTGCTAGATCCGCAGAAGGGTTGTGATCAATAGGACCTGCTGCTTTAGAGGCGCCACTCTCTGCCACAGCCACAGGTTCTCTTGTCTGCTCTTCAGTAAGACCTTCTGTAGGAGGACCTACTACTTCTGTAGGAGGACCTACTCCTCCTGTAGGATCTTCTCCTTCTTCCACAGCCACTGCCACAGGCTCTGTCACATGCTCTGTCTCACTCTCTCTTTCCTGTCCTTTACACTTTTCTTCTCTTACTGTCTTTGCGGGACTGGCCTTTTTTGTCCCTTTAGACTGCTTTGCCTTGGGAATCTTTTCTGGGGGTGGGGGATCAAAGTATTTGGTTTTCTTTTTGGCTTTATTTTGGTGTTTCTCTCTCTTTGCCCATTGTTCTTCGGCCTGGTCCAAATCATTTCTAATTGGAAGAGGATCTGTTAGCAGATCATGTGACAATTTGTGTTTAATGATATGCTCTTTGTACCGGCCCTGCAAAGAGCCATACATCTTTCGAATGAAATCTGCAGGCCGGAGGAATTTCTGTTTGAGTAAAATGTTTTGTTTTACAAGCCAGAACCACAGCTCCACATGGCAGTTGGTCTCACGGGTCTGTGTAATTGCGCTGTCATGCAGGTCTCTGGCATATCTTGACAGATTGCCAAGCAGTACCCCACTCCAAAGTGGAAAAATCCCCAGGTAATTCTGAAACAGCATGTCGAGAAGTTCTGGACATGTATAGATGTTCTCCACACCAGTGCCTTCCTCCATCAGGATGTCAGACTGTGCCTTGCGACGAACGGCCAAAAAGTCGGCTGTGAATGGAGATTGCCCCATCACAGTTGAAGTTTGAGATGTTTGGAGGTGTTCCTCGTTCCTGGTTTGTTCACTTTGTTGAACATCCTCAAATTCAATGTTTTTGACAGACGTTATGAGCAGGTCCAGGGTGTGCTTGGCGTCTGTGACCAGAGGGCTTTCCTCTCGCGATGTGAACAGTACACACATATACTGAAATATGCTAAGTGCTTCTGCCATGCTGGTGCAGTTGAGAATTGCAGCAAAGCAAAATGTGGCATATTCTCTGAGGCCTTTGTTTTTTTGGCAAATCCATTTGAGACTGCTTTCAGGATGTGGGCTGAACAGAGATGCAGCACTGTGAAGGCGAGAAGCTCTGACTTGCTCATCTGTTTTTGCATTGCAGTGTGGGCTCTAATTAAATATGTTGGAATACTCTCCTTATTGAAAGAAAGTAATACACTGTTCATTAGAGCCCAACTGTAATCCGTCTCCACCTGCCTGACTCTGCGTGAGGTACATTTGGATAGCTTTCGGACTGTTTCCATCAACCAAAATGATAGGGTTGGTATGGAGTGCTCATTGGACAGCAGCTCAGAGATGGGGAGAGGTGGTTTGTCCTTTCCACTTCCTGGCAGTACAAGGGCATAGTAGAGAACTCTTTTGGGTTGGTTTGGGATTTTGGATACAACCCCACCAGTACCATCTACGTACAGTGTAACTGGTGGACCTTTTCGTAGGTGCTCTACTAAAATCCGAAGACCAGTGTCCATGTACAAATGGACTCCGAATGGGTCAACCTGCAGGTGCTGGATGTAACCCCCATTCGTGATGTTGGTACTGATACCCAACTCCCTCATGATGTTCTGGGTTAGCATCAGCTCCAGCATGATATCATCATGGAATCGTGTGCTTTTCTTCACTTCAGAGGAGATCTTCTTTAGCACATCTTTTGTAAGACTCCTGGTAATATTTCCTGCGATCAGCTCTAATTTTGGCGTTTCCCCAAGCAGCTGATAATGTATATTGCTCACTCCTTTTTTAATAGATCTGGCAATTTGTCCCCTTCTTCTGTAGCTTGCTTGCTGAAATTTCAGTTATTTTTTGCTATGGGTAACATCTCCGCACCGGACCACTTTGATGGTTATTTCTTTTTGTGTGTTTTGAGGTCTGTGTCTTATTGTGAACATGTACTGTGCTTTGCACGTTTTAAATGTACACACCGCACATGCACGTAGGAAGGGGGAGGCTGTTTTTTGGCTGTGATCCCGCTTCACATGCTGGTATTTGAATGCAAGCGTGCAGCAAGGGTTAATTTTGATAAACTGTTTGTACAGTACCTGTGTCCATGGTGTCTTGAGTCTCGTTTCTGCTGACACTGGCATAATCTTTTTCCAGTCCTTAATTTTTATTGCAATGTTAAAAACTTTAGGACCAGGTTCTGTAGCTCTAAGCGCCTCCTCTTCCTCATCATCATCATCATCATCATCATCAGGATTGTGTCTCTCCTCCTCCCCTAGGACATCATCATCAGGCTTTTCTTCCTCCTCTTCCTCATCATCATCAGGCTTTTCTTCCTCCTCTTCCTCATCATCATCAGGATGGTGTCTCTCTTCCTCCTCCTCTTCCTCATCATCATCAGGATGATGTCTCTCCTCCTCCTCCTCTAGGACATCATCATCAGGATGGTGTCTCTCTTCCTCCTCCTCTTCCTCATCATCATCAGGATGGTGTCTCTCTTCCTCCTCCTCTTCCTCATCATCATCAGGATGGTGTCTCTCCTCCTCCTCCTCTAGGACATCATCATCAGGATGATGTCTCTCTTCCTCCTCCTCTTCCTCATCATCATCAGGATGGTGTCTCTCTTCCTCATCCTCTTCCTCATCATCATCAGGATGATGTCTCTCCTCCTCCTCCTCTTCCTCATCATCATCAGGATGATGTCTCTCCTCCTCCTCCTCTAGGACATCATCATCAGGATGGTGTCTCTCTTCCTCCTCCTCTTCCTCATCATCATCAGGATGATGTCTCTCCTCCTCTTCCTCATCATCATCAGGATGGTGTCTCTCTTCCTCCTCCTCTTCCTCATCATCATCAGGATGGTGTCTCTCTTCCTCCTCCTCTTCCTCATCATCATCAGGATGGTGTCTCTCCTCCTCTTCCTCATCATCATCAGGATGGTGTCTCTCCTCCTCCTCTTCCTCATCATCATCAGGATGGTGTCTCTCTTCCTCCTCCTCTTCCTCATCATCATCAGGATGGTGTCTCTCTTCCTCCTCCTCTTCCTCATCATCATCAGGATGGTGTCTCTCCTCCTCTTCCTCATCATCATCAGGATGGTGTCTCTCCTCCTCCTCTTCCTCATCATCATCAGGATGGTGTCTCTCTTCCTCCTCCTCTTCCTCATCATCATCAGGATGGTGTCTCTCCTCCTCTTCCTCATCATCATCAGGATGGTGTCTCTCTTCCTCCTCCTCTTCCTCATCATCATCAGGATGGTGTCTCTCCTCCTCCTCTTCCTCATCATCATCAAGATGGTGTCTCTCTTCCTCCTCCTCTTCCTCATCATCATCAGGATGGTGTCTCTCCTCCTCCTCCTCTAGGACATCATCATCATCATCAGGATGGTGTCTCTCCTCCTCCTCTTCCTCATCATCATCAAGATGGTGTCTCTCTTCCTCCTCCTCTTCCTCATCATCATCAGGATGGTGTCTCTCCTCCTCCTCCTCTAGGACATCATCATCATCATCATCAGGATGGTGTCTCTCCTCCTCCTCTTCCTCATCATCATCATCATCATCAGGATGGTGTCTCTCCTCTTCTTCCTCATCATCATCAGGATGGTGTCTCTCTTCCTCCTCTTCCTCATCATCATCAGGATGGTGTCTCTCCTCCTCCTCTTCCTCATCATCATCAGGATGGTGTCTCTCCTCCTCCTCCTCTAGGACATCATCATCATCATCAGGATGGTGTCTCTCCTCCTCCTCTTCCTCATCATCATCATCATCAGGATGGTGTCTCTCCTCCTCCTCTTCCTCATCATCATCAGGATGGTGTCTCTCCTCCTCCTCCTCTAGGACATCATCATCATCAGGTTTTTCTCTCTCCTCCTCTTCCCTTTCTCTCTCATATTTATTAAATACCTTTTCTCTGATCTGTCTCCTGTTGTCATTCCATATGACTTGTAACCATTTACACAATTTTGGTGAATCGTTGTTAAAAAGGTGGAGAGCTAAAGTGGTCCATGTTCCTGGGTTTTTTTGTTTTTCTCCAAAGCCGTTTTCCAAAAAGGCCAGAATAACTAGATCAATCCCACCAGCTTCGTCCCAGAGAGATGGGTTTTGTTTCCCTTTCTTTTTTCCTGTAAAAGAAATCCATAGCATCATCATCGTATTCTTCTATTAACTAATGCACTTTTAAATATACCTTATTAAAACAACATTTTAATATTAATGGATTAGACATATGTTTGACATAGACATATGTCAAAATAAATAAAGACTTTTGATAGATTAAAAATAAAACAGTAAAAATAGCACATCTACAAGGTCACAACACATAACCAAAGAAATGACGACAATGCAACAAGCCACCAGGACCTTTTGGTTTTATCCTTTTAGCCTTAATGTGTTACTGTTCCACATGCTGTTTACATTTCTGACTAATTATCAATTAAACAAGCAATCACGATGTGAAGTGTTGTGACCTTTTTGAAATATTTCTACAATTGAAGAGTACAATATTTCACTTTGAAATGTAGTGGAGTGTATCCACAAATTACAAATAACCATGTAAAGTACAGAATCCCACAAAATACTTCAAACATGCTTGGGGTCATTTTAACGTCTACTCAGGTTTATGTGAACACCCCAGACAGTTTTTAAGTTCCTTGATTCTGTATTTAGATATACTACTGTGACAATGGCCCCCAGAAATTGGCATAGCCCTACCAGAGGTAGGACCAAACACAACATAGTTTTTCCTCATCTCTAAGGCCTTCCACACATGAAATGGATTATTCTTACTGCTAAAGTGGTGAAATTGATATTTAAAGTTATAACTAATAATATGTCTGGGGATTAAGGCATATAAACTCATGTAGAGTCACAAATGAAGCTCTGAGAGGTTTACAACTTGGCATACTTGAAGCCAGGACCCTCTACATTCTAAAAAAAGAATAATGTGAATGTAAATGGGAAGCACCCTATGATCCGACGGACCATTGCTCCGAAGGAGCATTGGTCCGAGGTGCGCTGCGGGTCGGGAGAGGGTGGGTGGTTAGGTTTAGGTGTCTGCCCCGGGGGAGGTTAGGGTTAGGGTGAGGGTTTGAGGTAGGTTGTCGATCGGACCAATGGACCGTCGGCATATTGACGCGGACCCAATGTAAATATGAGTCATTTGAAAACATACCTACAATAGTCGAAAATGTAAATCTGTATAGTGTCTTCTTTACTTTGCAGTGACTCTGACATGGATTGTCATAGCAACACATATTTGGTATTGCTCGATTCAGCAGAACCACACCTTCCATTCAAGCATATGTGTTGCTATGACCATCCATGTCAGAGTCACTACAAAGTAAAGAAGACATGTATGTGTTCTATATCTCATATTTACATTCACATATTGACATTATTCTTGTTTAGAATGTAGAGTGATGTCCTGGCTTCAAGTATGCCAAGTTGTAAACCTCTCAGAGCTTCCATTGTGACTCTACATGAGTTTATATGCCTTAATCCCAAAGACGGACAGGCTGTATTTTTAGTTTGGGGTGTATAACTTTAAATATCAAATTCATCACTTTTGCAGTAAAATATTTTTCATACAAGAATCCATTTCATGTCTGGGAGACCTTAGAGATGAGGAAAAACTATGTTGTGTTTGGTCCTACCTCTGGTAGGGGTATATCTCGAAAACTAAAGCACTTTTTGACTGTTCGTCACAGGACTAATAATAGATATTCATGTTACCTTCTACCTTCCTATACAAACCCATTGCAAAGTCAAACTCAATTTAAACATGCTAGATTTATCAAAAACACATCTCCTTGATTCTGGTGACTGATGTGTCCTAATATGTGAGGGTGTAGTGTAATTAATACAATTTATTTTAATTTCTCTTTTCCCACCAAAAATTAGAAAAAATAAATGGAAAAAAGTAGGCCTGTAAGAAATATGCCCCCTAACGCAATGGAAGGTCAGTATCAGTAACCAGATTTCAATTAATCTAACATGGTTAAAATGGAGTTTGAAGATAAAAATTGTTTGGATAGAAAGGAGGTGTTTCTGATTAATTTGTGAATAAAGCAATTTAATAACTGGTGTGCTCACAAGAGCCAGATGAGACTTAAAATGACACCAAATATATATTACTAATACTATATATTAAAGTGAAATATCCCTGTACTCAAGTAAATGTACAGTAGGTTTACATTCCACCACTGGAGGAACAATAATACATCTGAAAACCTAATCAGCAATATGAACAGCACATGTGGAATGATGAATACAATAGTGTCTGTGGTGCTGATTCACCAGCAACATGGTCAGTAGTAATATGCTGTCCGTGGTGCTGATTCACCGATTTTGCATGCAGCCGTTTTCAGCCTTTCTATCAATGTAACATTGATTAATGTAAAACAACAGTAGGCCTACCAACGCGGCTACCAACTACCAACATATACCAAACACACTTAAAAATAACTACCCATAGCCTTTCTTTGAGCAGTGGAATCTATGTTAAATAGATATTAACAAAAGCATTACACTTGTTTTGCAAATTATCAATCAATCAATCAAGCCTCATGGCAACAAGTATACCTCTACATTTCTAAAGAGCACGGCCCACGTGGCCCAATGGAAAATAGAAAACCGTACATCTGTCTAAGATTCTATTAAGCTCCACAACTCCTATTTTGCACTAATTGACACCTTTCGACCACGCACAATACATATTGCATTAATAGTTTGTTGTTACATCTGGCACAGAAAATCGTATCTCTAAGATTCTATTAATCTCCACAACTCCTCTGCACTAATTGACACTTTTCGACCACGCACTGACGCACAATACATATTGCATAAAAACTCTCACCCCCTGAGAGATTATTTTGTTGTTACATCTGCCACAGAAAACCGTATCTCTAAGATTCTATTAATCTCCACAACACCTCTAGTTTTCACTAATTGACACTTTTCGACCACGCGGTGACGCACAATACATATCAAAAGGAAAAGCTAAATTGACCCCTGGTAGATTATTTTGTTGTTTCATCTCATGTGAGAGACCTTAATAAAATGATTGGATGGATGAATGCATATCACGATATTAACAAAGTATACTTACTGTGTACAGACGGTAGATGACGGTGAATGTCTTTGATGTCAGCCTCAGAGACCCCAGACGCTGTCTTTCTTTTTCAGCTTGGTCATCAAATTGATGCGCTCTCCAGACTTTTATACCACCATCAATATACTCATTAAGGCCCTAAAGAGCCACCCAATCATCATGCCTCAAATTTAACAATCTGTACCCTATCAGATAATTTAAATTTAGCTTGTTAACTGGAATGTACCGACTGGGAAAATGTGACGCACTTAAAAATAACCTATAGCTTTTCAGCACCATGGACAGCGCCAACCGGAATTCATGCGGATGGCCAGTGCCGGTTCTAATAATGTAAATTTGACATGGAAATGCTTCAATCTGGTGCACTTTGAGATCAAAATTAAGAAGCTATAGATCTATAAAGAACTACACACATCACATTAGATTATTATCATCTTTACTGTGCTATTGACTGAAATCAACTTCACCTGTGGGCTGTGGGCCACAGGTGTATTGAATAATGCAATTTGTACATGCATTCAACTGCATGTGGCATGTGGCATATTATCAACTCTGTTGTGTCTTGTGTCTCTCTCTACGTCGTCCTCAGACGAGCCCTCCATCGTCGTCTCCAGTCATCTCGGTTCTCCATACATCTGGCCAGCTCCTTTGTGCTTTCCGCACCAGTATCTCTCTTTAGTACGTCCACGTAGGTAGGTGTGGGTCGTCCTCTAGATCGATGCCCGTGTGTTGGTTCCCACAGTACAAGCTTTTTGGCCGGGAGTTCTTGATGTCGGTGGCAGTGGCCAGCTAGTCTCATCCTCCTTACTGCTATCTTCTCCGTTACACTTGGTAATGCCCCGTACAGACGCTTGTTGGTGATGTGCTCATCCTGGTTGATGTTCAGTACCACACGTAACATTCTTGTGTAGCACCCGTCCAGGGATTTCTGTAGGGCTTGTTTAAGTGTCCAGCATTCACAGCCGTAGAGGAGGACGGACTCCACGGTAGCAGAGAAGAAACTGATCTTGATGTGTCGGGGGAGGTTGGATTTCCACACACTGGTCATACCGTTAAGAGCTCGCCAGGCAAGTGCCTTCCTCACTTTAAGGTCCTTCTCTGTGGAGTCGACCCATGCGCCCAGGTATTTGAAGTCGCTGACCTCCTTTAGAACAGTACCCTCTATTGTCGTTAGGGGCAGATGCTCTTGGGGGATGTTATATATTATGACCTCAGTCTTCTTTGCATTGAGCCTGAGGCCAACTTTGGCGCACTCCAACTCCACACTGGTCAGGAGAGCCTGTGCCTGCCTTACGTTGTCAGATAGCAGGCAGATGTCATCAGCGTAGTCCAGGTCTGTGAGGGTTTCTGCAGGGTGTCTTGTAGACCTTCTGGGTGAGATGGTGAAGCCGAGCTCAATGAGATCTATAACTAGTTTTTGGATAGGGCGGGGGTGGAACACTTTGATGATGGAGACAGAGAGAGAGGGCAACTATATTCCACACTCACTCCAGAGGGCCACAATGCATATAGTACAAAAATAGCTGATCTACAAGATCAAACTGCGACACATTTTGATCTAGTAGATCTGCTTTTTTTGCTCTTTTTTAAATTAAATTCTGAATTATTTTTAGCTATTTCTGAATTGAAATCTTGAAAAGTAAATGTTTTATTTAATTTCAAATACATTTATATGTTTTTACTTTTTATGTTACATTTAGGAACTTAAATGGCATAAGACTAGTAGACATAAGACTAAGACTAGTAGGCCTACTATAGTCATTAAGCTACTAATATAGACTGAAGTAATTAAAGCGTTTGCATGTGTCGAATTGTAACAGCTTTACAATTGTAACAGCAGAATTACAATAGTTCCCTCAAGCACCCCTGAGAAGACCACTGCTGTTTGCGTGTGTGTGTGTGTGTGTGTGTGTGTGTGTGTGTGTGTGTGTGTGTGTGTGTGCATGCGTGCGTCTGTGAAACTCAACTCAGGAAAACACAAACAATGAGGATCACACTTAACTATAGACTTTACTTACATATTAAGCCATTATCATTATATTGCCAAACCATGGTTACATATAGACTATAGGGCAGGAGCCTATCTGCTGTTTATGTAGCGTGAGGCAGTGCATGTTCAGCCCCTGGACATGACTATAGGTCACAGGGATTTACCACGGATCCTTGATGCTGAGTGCCAAGCAGGGATACAATTCAAAGGGCTTTAATGGCATGAGAAAACATATATATAAAAACATATATATATGTTTGCCAAAGCAACAGTGGAACAATACTACAATCAAACACATGGGGGCCAATCAATGACAAAAAAGGGGGGGGGGGGGTGAATGACACCCGTGTGAAGTGAGGGGCCCATCAGAATCCTCTCTTTCCCCATGTGCACACGCCATGTGCACACGCCTCACAGTGGGACGCCTCATGGGGGCCGTTTGTGGGGGGCACTTTGTACTTTTTGTACTTTTTGGCTGGCATTTCTTTGTAGAACTCGACCCCGATCTTCTCCATCAGGTGATCCAGGAGGATGTTGATGCCGGCGGGGAAGAAGTGAGCCTCCTCCATCGGGGCGTCGCTGCACCGCCTGCAGTTCTGGCGTAGAGGCTTCACCTTGACGGTTCCCTGGCGGCCCGTAAGGCGCATGTAGAACATCACCATGGCCCGGCCCGACGGCCAACTTCTCCTGCACTTGGAGCATCTGAACCTTTTTAAGAGAGAGGGCGTGGTGGATCAATGCATTTGTTGTTGTTTTATTGATACATGATTTTAATGGTTGCCAAACTGGGGGTCGGGACCCCCACATTATGTTGGGGGGGTCACCAGGGGATTATAGCTTAATGTGTATAACATTGCTTTCTCACTCAACAGTAAAAAAATATATACAAAATACAGTAAGCTAGTGCATACAAGATATCTGCACATTTATACAGTTACAATGAAATTACTATTTAATACCAAATTGTCAAACATTGTGAAAATAGCTGATCAACAAGCTTATAGTTTGTGAATACCCAATGTCAAACTTGAATGCTTAAGTGTTTGTCAGGGTGGGGGTCCTCAGTTCAAATATGCTTATTTTGGGGAGTCACATCCTGAAACGTTTGGGAACTCTTGTTTTTATTGACAAAAATGCATATGACCATGCTGTACATATTCACACACACACACACACACACACACACACACACACACACACACACACACACACACACACACACACACACACACACACACACACACACACACACACACACACACACACACACACACACACACACACACACACACACACACACACACACACACACACACACACACACACACACACACACACACACACACACACACACACACACACACACACACAGCAGCCTAAATAAGAAAGTACATATATAGGCCACTGACCTTGCAAATGCAACCTTTTTACATGGTTTCCAGCCAAGAGGTGGTTTGTTCGGCACAATACTATGGTCAAACTCCAAACGCCAAGAGTCACCTCGGTTGAGCTTTGCAGCCTTTGCCTTGAAAGTGCGCCTCCACTTCCCTGGCATGATTAGATTGACAGAGAATTAGAAAGAAGCTATATTGTGTAACTTCTCCAGGTGTCTGTGGGTGTGTGCTATCTGCAATTACTGCACGATCATTTATGTATTTCATCCGGCAGTGAATTTAAAGATGGAGTGCCACTCCATCTTTAACTCTTTTCCACAATAAAACATGATCATCGGGTATTATTATAATATAAGGAGAAAAAACTTTTTCCAAAAAGTGTACAGTATTTGTTAAAGGAGAATTCCATGCTAGAAGGCTTTCTTACCTTCATTTGTAGTTGTTGCGTTTATTTGTAGTTGTGCGTCACTGCACCGCCTGCAGTTCTGGCGTAGAGGCTTCACCTTGACGGTTCCCTGGCGGCCCGTAAGGCGCATGTAGGACATCACCATGGCCCGGCCCGACGGCCAACTTCTCCTGCACTTGGAGCATCTGAACCTTTTTAAGAGAGAGGGCGTGGTGGATCAATGCATTTGTTGTTGTTTTATTGATACATGATTTTAATGGTTGCCAAACTGGGGGTCGGAACCCCCACATTATGTTGGGGGTCTCCAGGGGATTATAGCTTAATGTGTATAACATTGCTTTCTCACTCAACAGTAAAAAAATATATACAAAATACATTAAGCTAGTGCATACAAGATATCTGCACATTTATACAGTTACAATGAAATTACTATTTAATACCAAATTGGCCAAACATTGTGAAAATAGCTGATCAACAAGCTTATAGTTTGTGAATACCCAATGTCAAACTTGAATGCCTAAGTGTTTGTCAGGGTGGGGGTCCTCAGTTCAAATATGCTTATTTTGGGGAGTCGCATCCTGAAACGTTTGGGAACTCTTGTTTTTATTGACAAAAATGCATATGTCCATATTGACACACACACACACACACACACACACACACACACACACACACACACACACACACACACACACACACACACACACACACACACACACACACACACACACACACACACACACACACACACACAGAGAGCAGCCTAAATAAGAAAGTACATATATAGGCCACTGACCTTGCAAATGCAACCTTTTTACATGGTTTCCAGCCAAGAGGTGGTTTGTTCGGCACAATACTATGGTCAAACTCCAAACGCCAAGAGTCACCTCGGTTGAGCTTTGCAGCCTTTGCCTTGAAAGTGCGCCTCCACTTCCCTGGCATGATTAGATTGACAGAGAAATAGAAAGAAGCTATTGTGTAATTTCTCCAGGTGTCTGTGGGTGTGTGCTATCTGCAATTACTGCACGATCATTTATGTATTTCATCTGGCAGTGAATTTAAAGATGGAGTGCCACTCCATCTTTAACTCTTTTCCACAATAAAACATGATCATCGGGTATTATTATAATATAAGGAGGAAAAACTTTTTCCAAAAAGTGTACAGTATTTGTTGAAGGAGAATTCCATGCTAGAAGGCTTTCTTACCTTTATTTGTAGTTGTTACGTCCCCACAAAAGAGGTCCAGGTGTTATTTTGTATAAGCGCATTATTGGCTATTTCCCCTACTATAAGCCCGCAATGAATTGCATTGAATTAGGCTATGGGCTGTTATGCTAATTCGCTTATTTCCATCGCTCAAAAATCAATATTGTTTGTATATATCCTCTCTTCAAAATGTAAATAGTATCCCGAGCGGCACACTTTACTACTTATTTCGATGGAAATAAGCGAATTAGCACAAAAACCCAACCCCCATTGAGGGCTTGTAGTAGTATATTTTCTTTTCTTCTCCCCACCTTTGCTCAAAAAGTTCTCCTCTACCACCTCTATTGTTACCTCAACTACTTTTTTTCGTCTTAATCTTTTTTCTTTACCCTTTTTCTTTTCTTGTCCGCCTTCATTCCCAACATCATCCTGTACAGCCTCTCTCATTTCCTCTCCTCCTTTCTTCCCCTTTGTCTCTCTCATCGTCACTGCAGATCCCTCGTCTTCCACCTTAATGTTCTGTTTTGTCTTATCCTGGAAAAGACCTGGAAAACAGACAACTACGTTACTTAGTATTGTTGGGATATTTCGCACCTCTTAAGTAAGCACCATTACTTTAAGAGTGTGCACGGGGCTGTGCTCATGCAGCAAGGTCACAGAGTGACATAGCAATTTCTATATATCGCTGGGAAAAAAAGACACACGTCAGAATTCTCCAGGACAGATCATCAATCTGACCTGTTTACCGAAGGGGCGCCCCGCCGACTTGATACAGAGCGAAGAAGCAATACTTCGTGAAAATAACAGGTCGTGAGTTCTTTTCTATTCATATTCATATGCTGTTTACTACTCATTTCAGGGGAACACCCCATGTAATCAATAAATATGCCAGTTTAGTGCTAATTCGGTCCACCTGTGTGTTCCTGTGCATTCTTATACCGTGGCGAGGTTTTAATTGTGGCCCACATTTTGGAGAGAGAGTAATCTGTGTTTCCCGTATGCCCTTGGATTTTAGGATAAACCGAACACCCACAGTGTTGTAGCATCAGTATAGAAACTGTGGGTTACTTCAGTTACCATGGTTCTTTAAAGGATGAGACCACCTTTGAAGAGGTTTGGGTTTTGTAAGATACCTTGCCATGATGTAACAAATGTGGACAAGAAATTAAAAAGAAATTGATAATTCAAAATATCTCCTCATTGACTTACATTGTACACTGAAACAGCTCTCCAGTCTTTCTGGAGGGAGCGAAATGTAGCGTCTTCTGGATGCATCTAAGCATTAACATTTCAATGGCCGAGGGTCGTTAGAGTCTATTGTTCCGTGTTGTAGTTATCGCACGTCTAATGGTTAGACGTGTGACAACAACGACGCAACAATAAGAAGCCTGCAGTCCAGTAGCTATAATATTGCTTAAAGGCGCAGTGAAACGGAAATGGTGAACAACATGAAAATGGTGTTTCCACATGAAACACCGGTCTGAAGTTTCTGAACCAATCAGAGTGTCGCATCCCTTCAGGCGATGGGACGGTAGCTAGGGACGGTAGCTATGCTATGCGCTACAGCGTGGTATGTGTTTGTTTATAAATCAGACGGTCGCCCAGCACAACCAGTTTACTGTTATGTGGCTTATTTCTACCCTATAATGTTTTCAGAAAAATATTTTAGCGTGATGATTAAGTTGAAACCGAGTAATACACTGTCTGAATGTTATCTTGAATGGAAATAAAAACGGAGTAATCTGTAATCAGAAGCAGCTGTGTTGCATGGTTGCGCAGACATGGGGAATTAAACAGGTGAGCTTCATTTTTATTGGCTTTTATCGATGTGTATCTCTACACGTCATCACGCAGCACGTTTTCGTTTTAATAAATAAATAATACAATCGTTTTTATGGACCTTTGATATAAAAACACACAGAAATGAGAAATTTCCCATTTTTTTGGCATCCATTGTTAGGTATGCCCATATGATGACCACGGATATGGTCTAAAAGTGTGAAAAATGTATTTTTCATTTCACTGCGCCTTTAAGGGGGGGAGTTAGTGTGCCGCCTGATTTGACAGAAAGTAACATTATAACTTAATTTCGGTCAAATTACGCGGAGCACTTGGACACATCAAGCGGAGCAACAAAGCTCCACGACACACAGGTTGGGAAACACTGGGTTAGGGTACCTGTGTTTCCTGGGGGCCTGTCAGTAGGTTTGGGCAGGATGGTGGGTTAGGGTACCTGTGTTTCCTGGGGGCCTGTCAGTAGGTTTGGGCAGGATGGTGGGTTAGGGTACCTGTGTTTCCTGGGGGCCTGTCAGTAGGTTTGGGCAGGATGGTGGGTTAGGGTACCTGTGTTTCCTGGGGGCCTGTCAGTAGGTTTGGGCAGGATGGTGGGTTAGGGTACCTGTGTTTCCTGGGGGCCTGTCAGTAGGTTTGGGCAGGATGGTGGGTTAGGGTACCTGTGTTTCCTGGGGGCCTGTCAGTAGGTTTGGGCAGGATGGTGGGTTAGGGTACCTGTGTTTCCTGGGGGCCTGTCAGTAGGTTTGGGCAGGATGGTGGGTTAGGGTACCTGTGTTTCCTGGGGGCCTGTCAGTAGGTTTGGGCAGGATGGTGGGTTAGGGTACCTGTGTTTCCTGGGGGCCTGTCAGTAGGTTTGGGCAGGATGGTGGGTTAGGGTACCTGTGTTTCCTGGGGGCCTGTCAGTAGGTTTGGGCAGGATGGTGGGTTAGGGTACCTGTGTTTCCTGGGGGCCTGTCAGTAGGTTTGGGCAGGATGGTGGGTTAGGGTACCTGTGTTTCCGGGGGGCCTGTCAGTATGTTTGGGCAGGGTGGTCTCGGCCAGGGCGGATCTAGCAGCATTGTGCTGGGCCTCCCTGATGCTGGTGCCGTCTGCCTCCCAATGCTGCTCCCCCAGAGTGAGACGCACTGAGAAGATCTGGTACCACAAGGAGGAGACATTAATGATCTGGTACCACCGAGTGGCGCGCTACGAGCTTGTAGGTCTGCTATTTTTGAAAAATTGTGAAAATGTGGCGCAAATCAGAAAACTGTCAGGATTTAGAAGACATTTTATAATCAAAAGTCAAATCAAATCAAAGGTCAAAATGGGTTAACAATGCTGCTCCGCCAGAGTGAGACGCACTGAGAAGATCTGTTACCACAAGGAGGAGAAAAAAGCTATCTTTTCTCACATTCACTGGAGTGACAGATACTGTAGGATAACCTTAGATTAATGCCCCAATTCCCCGCCGGTGGGGGCAGAGGCTGTCCACCTCATTAAAAGCTCTCAGCGGGTAAATGGCTGGTCAAGGTCTCAGGTTCCAACTTTCACCTCCTGGACCCCCCCTGGGGTTTAAGAGGTTAAAGCAATGGGCCTAACAAGGTGTCAGGTTACCTTATATTGTATAATGGATGAGAGCCGTGGTGAGGCACGAGACCATTGCTTTTCTAAAAACGGTTACAAACATGAGAAATCATAAAAGTAGTCCTAATAATGCACTAGAGAAAGTAGTTCCACTTTGCTCCGACTCCCTGTTGCGATAACCTCTTAGAACGACGATATTTAAATAAGGGCCGGGACGCACTCAGAGTGACAAGAGTGAGTGAGTTTATTTAAGTTCTTCTCCATGTCTTTACAATAAGAAAAGGACAAACGTTTCAGCAGTACAGCCATATTGATCGTCATATCCGTCACGTGCTAAAAAGCAACTACATTTTATGGTCCAATGTTTGATGATTTGAATGAGAAATTATTGTTGATTAAAATGTCGATTACAATGGTTATTCCATTGTGGTTTAGGTTGGAAGTGTGTTACCTTGGAGTAGGGCTTGAATATCTGCATTTTTTCAACAGCTAAACCTTTAAATAATGGTTGAAGTGGAAGGTGACACAGATGTGTTCCAGGTCTTAAAGGGGTGGTTACCTTGGAGTAGGGCTTGAAGATCTGCATTTTCTCAACAGCTAAACCTTTAAATAATGGTTGAAGTGGAAGGTGACACAGATGTGTTCCAGGTCTTAAAGGGGTGGTTACCTTGGAGTGGGCGGGGCCTTCCTCACTGAGCAGCTTGTACTCAGGCTGGATCTTGTTGAAACGGGCCAACTCATACACCAAACCCATGGGGTTTGCCATGTTAGACACTGGAAGAAACAAATATATCATCAGCACTGCCCGTGTTCGTTCATTTATTCTACTACTTCGTGCCCAGAATAGCAGACCTACAAGCTCACATTGGTCGCATTCTGTAACATGTTGTGAGCTTGTACTTCGCCTATTCTCAGGGTGCAACACTGAAGTGACGAGGGAAAAATGAACATTTTGGAGTTTGCTGGTTTCTGCCCGACAACAGAACCCAGATCCCAATTACAATTAATCCAGTCTTACCTTCACCATCCAGTTTGGCTTTCACTAGCCTGCATATCATCAAGTTATTCCACACCCACACCCACACCCACACCCACACACACACACACACACACACACACACACACACACACACACACACACACACACACACACACACACACACACACACACACACACACACACACACACACACACTTTTAGCAACTAAATCCTCGTTCCTATCCCTCCCCTGCATGGCAGACATGCTAACGCTGCTTCAGTGCTTTCAGGTTCTCTCTGCGCAGAAGTGGGAGGAGGAAGTAACTATGGTAGCCAGGCAGTCTGCAGGCGAGTGCAAGAGAGATTTACCGTAAATGCCCTAATTAAAGGGAAAAACGATTTTCGATCATCTTTTTTTTTTAATCGTCCAAATCCAAAAATTGCAATTTCGATTAAAATTTGATTAATCGTGCAGCCCTACCCATCACTGCCGATCCCTCGTCTTCCACCGTAATGTTCCCTTTTGTCTGGGAGTCCTGGAAAAGACCTGGAAAACAGACAACTACGTTAGTAGTATAGAAACTGTGGGTTACTTCAGTAACCATGGTTCTTTAAAGGATGAGACCACCTTTGAAGAGGTTTGGGTTTTGTAAGATACCTTGCCATGATGTAACAAATGTGGACAAGAAATTAAAAAGAAATTGATAATTCAAAATATCTCCTCATCGACTTACATTGTACGCTGAAACAGCTCTCAAAGTCACTCTTTTAGTACGTAAACAAACACAAACAAAGTTGATTCAGACAATATACTCATACTGATATGATGTAAATCATATCAGGCTGGAGCAAAACCCCTTTCAGCAGTGTTAATTGTGTTGACAAAGATTAAAAACTAAGTCGACTAAGGTTTCTGATATTTAGTCGACTGAGACTAGACTAAGACTAAATCTCAGAAGACAAAATAGGACTAAGACTAAATGGTCTTAGTCCAAGAGTATACTCTAGACACGTAGCACCAAGCGAACGTTCTCAACCCCAGGGCTCAAGGTCTCTCAGACCTTGGCCTCCAGTAAATAATCCATCTACACAGGTAGACTAGTTCTACCCCCATTGTGCCAGACTCTCAGGCTCTCCTGACTGAGAGATCCTCGGTCACAACCTCGTTGTTGTGTTTGGAGGTTTAAACAGTTGGGTAAAATATCACTTCACAATAAAGCAGCATGCTATGTAGTAAAAAAAAAAAAAAAAAAAAAAAACACTTGACATGAATCCTAATTCAGCTGCACACATGTCCCTAGTGCCCAGATGGATTTGGTGCCCACCTCTCCAAGTGCCCAGTTATCTCCACCCCGAGGTGTCCACTCATCTAGGTTCCCACATCCCTAGTGCTAGCCTGATATGGCCAGACTAATTCCACTGCGTAGAAAACATTAGTCTGGGATCTCTGTTTGGAACCTGCGTTTCCAAGTGAACGGATTAACAAAATAAATGCTAATAAACCCGCTCCATATTTGCACACTGTGCCCTGATTGACAGTTCGAGGGAACAACTGAGCAGTTCCGGACCAAATCTGCCGAGGGCAATTTCCTTTTTTTTTCTGCAATGGCAATTTGTCTGGTTTGCCAGGCTACCTAGTGCCCAGGGTTTTTTTGTGCCCAGTTGTACCTAGTGCCCAGATGTTTGTGCCCAGATGTTTGTGCCCAGTCGTACATAGTGCTCAGATTGTTTTGGTGCCCACCTGTCCTGTTATCGTGCAGAATGCCTGCTTTCCCAGCTACAGGCAAAAAAGCCTAATTTATGCTACTTCGTGCACAGAATAGCAGACCTACAAGCTCACATCGGTCGCATTCTGTAACATGTTGTGAGCTTGTACTTCGCCTATTCTCAGGGTGCAACACTGAAGTGACGAGGGAAAAAATGAACATTTTGGAGTTTGCTGGTTTCTGCCCGACAACAGAACCCAGATCCCAATTACAATTAATCCAGACTTACCTTCACCATCCAGTTTGGCTTTCACTAGCCTGCATATCATCAAGTGATTCAACAATCAATCAGCTTTTTCATTGAGCAATAGAAATTTGGTATACCATCATCAAAATAATTATTTCACACACACACACACACACACACACACACACACACACACACACACACACACACACACACACACACACACACACACACACACACACACACACACACACACACACACACACAACATCTGGTCATAGTTTTTGTATCTATAGAAGGTATCCGCAACGCTTGTAGATCAGCCATTTTCAGAATGGGACACGTGTACGACGAAGAATAAATTAGGCATCACTGCACTTCTGTGGAGGGAGGGAGATATATTTTGTTGGCCGAACGAGGGGATCATGGACACTTGGGACAGCTATTTTGGACAGCTATTTTTCGTGGCACATTATGTTTAATCACAACAACGTCACGTTTACGTTACCTCCTCAGTGTTTGGGTCGGCCGGTCGGGACATGTAGGACTGTATGTGTCTGCTGTCTACGTGCATATGCACTCTGCGCACTCAAGTCTTTCTGGAGGGAGCGAAATGTAGCGTCTTCTGGATGCATCTCTTTAGCATTAACATTTCAATGGCCGAGGGTCGTTAAGAGTCTAGTGTTCCATCGTTGTTTTCGCACGTCTAATGGTTAGACGTGTGACAACAACAATGACGCAGCAATAGGAAGCCTGCAGCTATAATATTGCTTTCGGTTTCGGGGAAGTGTTAGTGTTACTTACTGTCAAATCAGGCGGCACACCTGGACATATCAAACGGCACACTAAAGTGCCGCAGCACACAGGTTGGGAAACACTGCTCTAAGGGACCAGTTCTGGCGGTGGGTGTGGGCAGGGTGGTGGGTTAGGGTACCTGTGTTTCGGGGGGGGACTGTCAGTAGGTTTGGGCAGGGTGGTGGGTTAGGGTACCTGTGTTTCCGGGGGGCCTGTCAGTAGGTTTGGGCAGGGTGGTCTCGGCCAGGGCGGATCTAGCAGCAGTGTGTTGGGCCTCCCTGATGCTGGTGCCGTCTGCCTCCCAATGCTGCTCCCCCAGAGTGAGACGCACTGAGAAGATCTGGTACCACAAGGAGGAGACATTAATGATCTGGTACCACCGAGTGGCGCGCTACGAGCTTGTAGGTCTGCTATTTTTGAAAAATCGTGAACATGTGGCGCAAATCCTGACAGAAAACTGTCAAGACATTTTATAATCAAAAGTCAAACCAAATCAAAAGGTCAAAATGGGTTAACAATGCTGCTCCGCCAGAGTGAGACGCACTGAGAAGATCTGTTACCACAAGGAGGAGAAAAAAGCTATCTTTTCTCACATGCACTGGAGTGACAGATACTGTAGGATAACCTTAGATTAATGCCCCAATTCCCCGCCGGTGGGGGCAGAGGCTGTCCACCTCATTAACAGCTCTCAGCGGGTAAATGGCTGGTCAAGGTCTCAGGTTCCAACTTTCACCTCCTGGACCCCCCCTGGGGTTTAAGAGGTTAAAGCAACGGGCCTAACAAGGTGTCAGGTTACCTTATATTGTATAATAGATAAGAGGCGTGGTGAGGCACGAGACCATTGCTTTTCTAAAAACGGTTACAAACATGAGAAATCATAAAAGTAGTCCTAATAATTCACTAGAGAAAGTAGTTCCACTTTGCTCCGACTCTTCTGTTGCGATAACCTCTTAGAACGACGATATTTAAATAAGGGCCGGGACGCACTCAGAGTGACAAGAGTGAGTGAGTTTATTTAAGTTCTTCTCCATGTCTTTACATTAAGAAAAGGACAAACGTTTCAGCAGTACAGCCATATTGATCGTCATATCCGTCACGTGCTAAAAAGCAACTACATTTTTATGGTCCAATGTTTGATGATTTGAATGAGAAATTATTGTTGATTAAAATGTCATGGTTATTCCATCGTGATTTAGGTTGGAAGTGTGTTACCATGGAGTAGGGCTTGGAGATCTGCATTTTTTCAACAGCTAAACCTTTAAATAATGGTGAAAGTGGAAGGTGACACAGATGTGTTCCAGGTCTTAAAGGGGTGGTTACCTTGGAGTGGACGGGGCCTTCCTCACTGAGCAGCTTGTACTCGGGCTGGATCTTGTTGAAACGGGCCAACTCATACACCAAACCCATGGGGTTTGCCATGTTAGACACTGGAAGAAACAAATATATTATCAGCACTGCCCGTGTTCGTTCATTCATTCATTCATTCATTCCCTCGTCTAAAAGTATCACAGAACAATGTGTCCCGTCGACCAACCTTTTTTCACTGGCAAAAACTAGACTAATATACAATGTTTTGGAGAACATTCGTGGAGAAGAGATCCAGTAGAACTACATGTCAGGGAGGGAATAGTGGAGAGGAGATCCAGTAGAACTAAATGTCAGGGAGGGACTAGTGGAGAGGAGATCCAGTAGAACTACATGTCAGGGAGGGACTAGTGGAGAGGAGATCCAGTAGAACTACATGTCAGGAAGGGACTAGTGGAGAGGAGATCCAGTAGAACTACATGTCAGGGAGGGACTAGTGGAGAGGATATCCAGTAGAACTACATGTCAGGGAGGGACTAGTGGAGAGGAGATCCAGTAGAACTAAATGTCAGGGAGGGACTAGTGGAGAGGAGATCCAGTAGAACTAAATGTCAGGGAGGTGTTCTATGCATAGAACACTATAGTGTTCTATGCATAGAACACTGCCGCGGCAGCTGCGGCAGGATACACTACCAAGGGGCTATGCAGCTTTCATTTCATTCAAAACATTTACTTTTGACTCCTTCCGGTTACTTTATTATTTTATAAATTTACAAATTGTTGCTTTTCCCTGTGTGCGTCACTCAGCAATAAGGTGAATCAGAACACAAAGATGAGTAGCCTATTTATTTTTTAGTCTCTCTCTCTAACCAAATTGTATGAGTGGGGAGTCAATGGAGGGTATTGCAACTCTAGATTCATCCCATTATAAAAACATCTAGGCCCTCATTTATCAACCGTGCGTACGCCAAAATATGGGTGCACGCCGAAATTACCAACATTTTCGGCATTTACCATTTCCGCTAAAGCTTGAAATTGAACTTGACAAAGTTCAAAAGTCATAGAATGAGCACACTTGGAGATGAAGCAAAAGCAAAGCACATCGCATTTTCATTTCCCACTAATTAGCAGGGCATTTTTTGAAAATCAAATGATCTTTTATTTAAAATTTCAATTGTGTCATATATGAGCACATCTGTAAATTAAATGTAAACGCTATTGCATTTTAGATGCATTTGTGGTCACAAGAAATGCGTTAATGACCTGAAAATGAAATGGCATTTCTCTTATTTCAATTGACTTTTTGGATTTGCCATTTCATTTGAATTTTGGCAGTTTTATGATTCCATAGCTTCGAGTATGTGGGATATCAGAAGCAACTGAAAAACATGTGTGCTCTTGATAATGCATTTTATTAATGTGGACTCAAATAAATAAATTGAAATATGTGCATGCGCAAGCAAGGACACAGCATGCAAAAGTTGGTGGCAGCTTTACAACATCTAAAGCTAAACTGACTTTGTATTCACATCGAACTGCAGACACTTAGATGATGCAAGCAATGCTTGCAAAGCTCGTTCTAACCAAGGTTTACAAGCAACCGGAGCAATTGAGTCCAGCCCTGAAATAGACACACCTGGGTGTCCAAGACTGCAGCCCCCAAAGTATGCTATTCATTGATATTGTCTTAGTAGTAACTGGTTAAACAACAGTGCCCTCTTCTGGTTGAGCTAAGAGGTTCAGAGAATCTGACAATATACAAAGTAAAAAAAAAAATACCCAACTTTGATGAGGCAGTATTGCTTAATTTTGATTTGTTTTCCCTGAAAAATGTATATTTTTCATTTCATGAAAAAATGAACATTTTGCAACAGCAGATGGTTGGTGGTTTCCAACTGACACTGACCCCAACAGAAAAGATGTGCCAAACACTACAAGCATGCATCACATCTGGACATGGTTGTGAATGAAGATTGCTCCTCCTTCACAGAATAAAACAGAAATCCAACAAGTATAATGCATTAAGCCATAAGCATCTATAAATAGATGCTTATGGCTTAATGCATTAGGCTTTTTCAACTTCTTTTACAGACGTACAGAGACTTAAATGCACCAAGTCTCTGTACGTGTGTACGTACGTGTGTAATCCATGTAACTCGGGAACCGACTTTAAATTTGACACACGCGTTCCACACCCCCACAGGGAATGCAGTGTCCGGTGTCGAGTCGGGCAGACCCACGGTTGTCCAGAACCGCCACAAAAAGCCTAATTTGGCATGCTTGACAAAAAACTCCATATACGGGCATAACAGGGACACATACTGTACATATTAATAACTGGGTGGGGCATGCATGCAGGTATATGTGGGGAAACTAGCACAAGCGCCCAGGTTCAAATACACACATATTTGGACAGAGGAAACCACCCCAGGGTCAAGACAGGGCAACATGAAGCAATGTCAAGGAGAAGGAGATGATTTGGCTGCTGTCCCACTCCCTCTCTCTTCCATGACGATGGAGGGATGAGACGGACCGCTGCAGCAAACCTTGCAAAGAAACTGGAGCCTCAGTGAGCACAGATAGATGTAATGGGGTCCTGGGACCCACGGGTTGTCTTTTAGATGGGTCCCAGGGACATTTTATGAGTCCTACTTCAACAACGTTAGAGTAGGCCTAAAGTACCGAGTACAGCATTGCATCCCAGGACTCCCAGAGGGTGACATCACATGATTGTGTCCAATCTCAACTTTTAGTGAGTCTAACCCTGTAAGACCCAGCGTTGCTTTTCGGTAACATTTTTATTTGAATGAATTACTTAATTATTATTATTTTTTCTGTTATTTTTTCACCTCATCATTGATGTTCATTGCAATGCCATTGGTCATGATATTTGCATATAAATACCCCCCACAGAGGCTGAAAATCTCACAAATTAAAAATTTCTGGATAATATGTTTTTTTTTGTTATCATTAGAATGTCTAGAACATGTGTTATGTATTATTGTGAAAGATATCCACAGAATGTAAATTATTAATTTAATAATTATTATAAATGTGCTTAAAACTTTCATAAAACTTTAACATAATTTCCTCTGCAAAGTCCTAGTCGTACAAAGTAGTAGTAAGGTTGAAATCTCTTTTTTGCAAGTACGTGTCCGTGTCTTACAGGGCTAAGGGTGCAGGATATTGTTTTACATTAACAACTTGAACGCTATATCATCCCTATTCTGCATTGCAGTGAACATTAGCTGGGGGGGGGAAAGATAGATGCTCACAACATGTCGCAGGGCTGCTGGTTGTGAGCTTGTAGATCAGCTATTATCTATGAAAACAAGTTTTATACAATAGCAGTGGGGGTCCCTGCTTCATCTTTCATCAACTGAAGTATAGCCTACATCACAACACAGCATTACACAACAGACAACACTATACTGCACACAACTCTTCGCATGTTGTCAAACGACGAACAGAATAAACTGATCCACTACTTTGTGACTTTTGTCAAACAATAACGTAGGAGAACAGCCAGATAAAGAATACATAATATAAAGGTTTACTCACTCAAGTCAGTGAAAGAACACAGCTCGCTCGCTGAACTCTGCAGCAGAAAAGACACAGGTGCTACGAGTTAAACACAATTGCATGTTATTAGTATAGATGTAGAAGATTCACTCCACCAGTAGATGGAGCCATTGATTTACTGCTCCTAGAAGGGAATGAACACATAATCAAAAGGCTACATTTAATATGAAGATTTTAAATTAACAAAAATATTAACCAATGTGTGTTTATGCAGGGCTACTCAACTTGGGTTGAAAAGACTGGGACCGATCTATGGCTGTATTTGGAATAGAGTAGTACTGCAATGTCCATGTCAAGTTTTCAAATGTATTCAAATCTTCTGAAAATAGCAGATCTCCAAGCTCACAATGCGTCACATTGTGTGAGCTAGCTTGTATGATCTGCTATTTTCAAATGGCCAAAATTTATACAGTAGGGCTGAAGTGTTTTGTAATAATGATCTACAAATTAACTATACTATGTTTTCAAATAAATATAGTGAAAAAAATACATTAGTGAAAAGTTGTGGACACTGCAGTTGTGTTCCAAGTTCCCTACCGCAGAGATAGATTATGCATGGCTATTATTACCAACCACACCACCACTGTAGTGTACACTGACTGCCTACTTGCACCTACAGTGTGTGTGAGACAGACATCGCGCCTTTATGGACCCTACAACACTTGATCTGTGCTAATGTAGTAGATTGGAATTTTGTTGATTTATTATAAAAAACATCTCTAAGCTATTTTTGTTCCAACGTATTTTGAACTAAGCCTTTATTTTGAGGAGCATCTTTTGGTATTTGGAGCATATTCTTTATTTTGTATAACGTTGTGGGTTCATTTAAAACAGTTTGACATTATTATATTGCTTACATTAC